>NW_028319100.1:0-300000 GCF_062004578.1 Staurois parvus
CTTGATACTAAGAACGATACGACGTAATACTAATAAAAATGATACAACTTGATACTAAGAATGATACGACGTAATACTAATAAAAATGATACAACTTGATTCTACTAAAAATGATACGACGTAATACTAATAAAAATGATACAACTTGATACGAAGAATGATATGACGTAATACTAATAAAAATGATACAACTTGATACGAAGAATGATACGACGTAATACTAATAAAAATGATACAACTTGATTCTACTAAGAACGATATGACGTAATACTAATAAAAATGATACAACTTGATTCTACTAAGAACGATATGACGTAATACTAATAAAAATGATACAACTTGATACTAAGAACGATACGACGTAATACTAATAAAAATGATACAACTTGATACTAAGAACGATACGACGTAATACTAATAAAAATGATACAACTTGATACTAAGAATGATACGACGTAATACTAATAAAAATGATACAACTTGATACTAAGAACGATACGACGTAATACTAATAAAAATGATACAACTTGATACTAAGAATGATACGACGTAATACTAATAAAAATGATACAACTTGATACTAAGAATGATACGACGTAATACTAATAAAAATGATACAACTTGATTCTACTAAAAATGATACGACGTAATACTAATAAAAATGATACAACTTGATACTACTAAGAACGATACGACGTAATACTAATAAAAATGATACAACTTGATACTAAGAACGATACGACGTAATACTAATAAAAATGATACAACTTGATACGAAGAATGATATGACGTAATACTAATAAAAATGATACAACTTGATACGAAGAATGATACGACGTAATACTAATAAAAATGATACAACTTGATTCTACTAAGAACGATACGACGTAATACTAATAAAAATGATACAACTTGATACGAAGAATGATACGACGTAATACTAATAAAAATGATACAACTTGATACTACTAAGAACGATACGACGTAATACTAATAAAATGATACAACTTGATTCTACTAAGAACGATACGACGTAATACTAATAAAAATGATACAACTTGATACTACTAAGAACGATACGACGTAATACTAATAAAAATGATACAACTTGATACTACTAAGAACGATACGACGTAATACTAATAAAAATGATACAACTTGATTCTACTAAGAATGATACGACGTAATACTAATAAAAATGATACAACTTGATACTACTAAGAACGATACGACGTAATACTAATAAAAATGATACAACTTGATTCTACTAAGAACGATACGACGTAATACTAATAAAAATGATACAACTTGATACTACTAAGAATGATACGACGTAATACTAATAAAAATGATACAACTTGATTCTACTAAGAATGATACGACGTAATACTAATAAAAATGATACAACTTGATACTACTAAGAACGATACGACGTAATACTAATAAAAATGATACAACTTGATACTACTAAGAACGATACGACGTAATACTAATAAAAATGATACAACTTGATTCTACTAAAAATGATACGACGTAATACTAATAAAAATGATACAATGTAACACTAATACTAATAATAAATGTTAGGGATGAATCATTTAGGCCCCGTTCACATCTCACAATTTGAAATCGCAGGCAAAAATTGCTTCATTTCTGCCCGTGACTCCAAATCGCAGCAAAACACACGACGTGCATTCGGTTGCCATTATTCTTTAATGGCACCCTAAACGCAGTGCAATTCTGTCACGACTGCATGAGTATATGCCCTCCTGCACACGGGACGTTTTTACAGCGGCTGTTTTTGGCTTTTGATGTTTTTTTCTACATCCAGTAATTTCCCCAGCATGTTCTCCTATGTGCCCAGGCACACATATTATTATTATACAGGATTTATGGCGCCAACAGTTTGCTCAGCGCTTTACAATATAACGGGAGACAATAGACTGGAATCAACGTTTTTTGGCTGGAAAAAAACCCAGGACTAGTGGGTTGCCACAAGGCAAATAAGGTATTTGCCTAGGGTGGCATTTTTTTAGGGGGGCAGCACTGCCCTCTGGAAGAAGGGACATATGCAGCATGGGGACCAGGTGGGATCCAAGAGAGGCTGTGGGCCGTGTGATGGTGTATGCAGAGCCTGACTGTCGTTCCCGGTGATGTACGGAGCTGTGAAGGTGAGTGTCTCTCTGTCGCCCTGGGGGGGGGGGGGGTGTTAGTGGAAGGCTCTCCTGGTTGGGGGAGGGAGCATGGGGCAGGGGTGTTTCTGATTACTGTCAGGTTCTCTCCCTGGGTCAGCGCGGGGGGGGGGGGGGGGGTTAGTGGAAGGCAGGGGCGGACTGACAACTCATGGGGCCCCCGGGCAATAGGGGATCATGGGGCCCCTTGTATCTTTGCCCAAACTCAAAAAAGCCTATGAAAAAAATTCCAGGGGCATCTCATGGGGCCCCCTAGTGACCCCAGGCCCTTGGGCAGTGCCCGAGTTTCCAAATGGTCAGTCCGCCCCTGGTGGAAGGCTCTCTCGGTGGGGGGGGGGGGCAGGGGTGTTGCTGATCACTGTCAGATTCTCTCTGCGGGTCCGCAGGGGGTTAGTGGAAGGCTCTCTCGGTTGGGGGGGGGGGCAGGGGTATTTCTGATCACTGTCAGATTCTCTCTGTGGGTCCGCGGTACGGGGGTCTTGGTCGTTGTTAGGCTCTCTCTCTGCCTGGGAGGGGGGCATCCAGGGGTGGACTGACAACTCATGGGGCCCCCGGACAATAGGGGATCATGAGGCCCCTGTGTCCTTGCCCACACTCAAATCACACCCAAAAAGCCTATGAAAAGGTACCAGGGAAATCTCATGGGGCCCCCTACTGACCCCGGTTCCCCAATGGTCAGTCCACCCCTGGGGGCATCTGATTTTTGTGTTGCCTAGGGCAGCTCAAAACCTACAGTTGCAAGAAAAAGTATGTGAACCCCTTGGGATTACGTGGAGTTTTGCATGAATTGGGCATAAAATGTGCTCTGAACGTCATAAGTCACAACAATAGAAGAACACAGTCTGCTGAACATAATACTACACAGACATTAGATGTTGCCATGGTTTAATTGCACATAACATGTAAACATTCACAGTGCAGGGAGGAAAAAGTATGTGAACCTTTGGACTTAATAACTGGTTGACCCTCCTTTGGCAGCAATAACCTCAACCAAACGTTTCCTGTAGTTGCAGATCAGACCTGCACAACGATCTGGAGTCATTTTGGACCACTCCTCTTCACAAAACTGTTTCAGTGTAGCAATATTCTTGGTATGTCTGGTGTGAATCGCTGTCTTAAGGTCATGCCACAGCATTTCAATCGGGTTGAGGTCAGGACTCTGACTGGGCCACTCCAGAAGGCGTATTCTGTGCTGTTGCAGCCATTGTTTTGTTGAATGACTTGTATGCTTTGGGTCATTGTCCTGTTGCATCACCCATCCTCTGCGGAGCTTCAGTTGGTGGACGGGTGGTCGTACGGTTTCCTGCAAAATGTCTTGATAAACTCTGGAATTCATTTTCCCATCAATGACAACAATCCGTCCAGGCCCTGAGGCAGCAAAGCTGCCCCAAACCATGATGCTCCCTCCGCCATGTTTCACAGTGGGGATGAGGTTTTGATGTTGGTGTGCTGTGCCTTTTTTTCTCCACACATAGTGTTGTGTGTTCTTCCCAAACAACTCAATCTTGGTTTCATCTGTCCACAGTATATTCTGCCAGTAGTGCTGTGGAACATCCAGGTGCTCTTTTGCAAACTTCAAACGTGCTGCAATATTCTTTTTGGACAGCAATGGCTTCCTCCGTGGTGTCCTCCCATGTACTCCATTCTTGTTTAATGTTTTCCTTATTGTAGATGTGTCAACAAAAATGTTAGCATGTGCCAGAGATTTCTGTAGTTCTTTAGCTGACACTCTGGGATTCTTCTTTACCTCATGCAGCATTCTGCGCTGTGCTCTTGCAGTCATTTGTACAGGACGACCGCGCCTAGGGAGAGTAGCAACAGTGCTAAACTTTCTCCATTTGTAGACAGTCTGTCTTACCGTGGACACATGAACATCAAGGCTCAAGGAGATACTTTTGTAACCCTTTCCAGCTTCATGCAAGTCAACAATTCTTGATCGTAGGTTTTCTGAGAGCTCTTTTCTGCGAGGCATGGTTCACATCAGACAGTGCTTCTTGAAACCAGGAAACCCAAAACAGGTGTGTGTTTTTTAAGGGCAGGACAGCTGTCAGCAACACATCCAATATCATCACACTGATTGGAGTCAAGGTTGGCTCACTCCTGGCTCCAATAAGCTCTGGGAGAAGTCATTAAGCTAGGGACTCACATACTTTTTCCTCCCTGCACTGTGAATGTTTACATGTTATGTGCAATTAAACCATGGCAGCATCTAATGTTTGTGTAGTATTATGTTCAGCAGACTGTGTTCTTCTATTGTTGTGACTTAGATGACGTTCAGAGCACATTTTATGCCCAATTCATGCAAAACTCCACGTAATCCCAAGGGGTTCGCATACTTTTTCTTGCAACTGTAAATACACCACTGAATACATGCAGACAAGAAGCGGGTGCAAAGAGGCCGCAGGAGATTAGCAGCGTTCTAGCAAAAGATGAAAAAAAAAAAAAGCATTACTTTGTAAAAGGGGAAAAAAAGGTCAGTTGTTCCTCGTACACAGCGCTTTAACAAACTAAATGCCACTCAGTTACAGACCGCTCTGCATACACCACGTATCCATCTCCATGTGGTCTAGTGACGTGCAGGTAAATATTTCCAGCATGGCTCCCCATCACACAGTGACCGGCGTGAGTCATGGAGTGCGCCATAAAGGGAGATGAAAGGGAAGGGGCCCCACAGCTGGGAGCACCTGCACTCCAATGAGTCACATCACTTACTGTACCTTCCAGGAGAGCAGTCAGAGGGCCGGACGTGGCTCGCAGGGATCCGTGGCTCTCTCTGCTGCCTCGCTGGGGGCCGACTCTTTTTTTTTCTGGTATATTTGTGAAGTGTGATGTCATATTTGATGTCGGGGCCGGCGGGCAGGGAGGGAGTGTGCGGCACGATGAACTGAGGGGTCATTATCTGCCACACTGGGCGTGCCAAATATACGACGAGGAGGAGGAACCACAAATCCCATAACATGGAGTCTGCATAGCATGCCTGGGATGGGATCTGAGCCTTGCAGTTCTTGAACAAATCCGTTTCCTTCACCTGCTTTGGAATAATTTGTTTAGGTGCATTTTGACGCATTTTTTTTTCACCAGAAAAAAAATTTTTTGCTAAAAAAAAAAAAACATCCAAAAATGCTGGTTTGTGGAGATTTACTGCATTTTTCTGTTTTATTTTATTTATTTCAGGTACTTATATAGCGCCGTCAATTTACATATATATTGTACATTCACATCAGTCCCCGCCCCCGAGGAGCGTACAATCTAAGGTCCCTAACTCACATTCATACATACACATACTAGGGACAATATAGACAGGAGCCAATTAACCTACCAGCATGTCTTTGCAGTGTGGGAGGAAACTGGAGTACCCACACAGGCACAGGGAGAACATGCAAACTCCAGGCAGGTGGTGCCGTGGTTGGGATTCAAACCAACAACCCGAGTACTGCCAGGCGGAAGTGCTAACCATTTAGCCGCTGTGCTGCCCAGGTGTTAGAATGTTTTACAGCTAAAAAAACTCCTTGGGAGCCTGTGCACTCAACCCCTTTGGTCCACCATGGCGAGGCCTGTTCTGAGTGGAACCTGTCCTGTTACCCCGCTGTATGGTCTTGGCCACCGTGCTGCAGCTCAGTTTCAGGGTCTTGGCAATCTTCTTACAGCCTCGGCCATCTTTATGTAGAACACTTATGGTTAGCCCTTCCGCCTGGCAGTACTCGGGTTGTTGGTTCAAATCCCAGCCATGGCACCACCTGCTTGGAGTTTGCATGTTCTCCCTGTGCCTGCGTGTGTTTCCTCCCACACTCCAAAAATATGCTGGTAGGTTAATTGGTTCCTGTCTAAGTTGCCCCTAGTATGTGTATGTATGAATGTGAGTTAGGGACCCTAGATTGTACGCTCCTCGGGGGCGGGGACTGATGGGAATGTACAATATATACCACTGCATAAATTGATGGCGCTATAGAAGTACCTGAGATAAATAAAAGCAAAAAGCAGCATTTTTGCTACAATAGAGTTCAATGGAGAATCTGCTGAAATGCGCGGTAGTGCGTTTTTGCATTTTTATTCTGCCCTACAAATAAAAAATTCCACTTTAAAAAAGGAGCGGAACAGAACGCAGTAAAAACGCATCAAAAACGCAAAACAAACTGCGAAACAGACAAAAAGCAAACTGCACAGGTGTGAAGGGAGCCTCAGAACAGATGGGGCCCCATAATGTGCCGTCCTACCAGCCGTCAGATGTGAGTGTGACAAGTGTGCTGTACAGTGAATGACCCCCATGTCTGGGTGTCATGTAACAGAGCATGAAAACACATTCCCCAGGCTCTGCTCATCAGTGAGTGGCGGGAGGGGGGGGGGGGGGCTGTGACTCAGGAGTTGATGACAATGATTCAGAGAGCTGTCAGAGCCCCCCCTTGTCCTGTACAGGGGGGCACACTGCCTGCAGCTCGCTCCTCTATTGTCAGCTGACAGCCCCTTGTCACACAATCCAGCGCCATGAATAGGAATGAGGGGGTCCGGCTCTCCCTGTGGAAGAGGGAAAGGTCACGGAACAAAGCGACTTCCCAGAAATGGTGTCAGTGAAGATCCTGCTGACTCATGTTCATGTGTATCTGTGTGATATGTGAAGACAGCGGATCGTGATGACAGCCGGGCTGTACTGAGCAGTGACTGCGCATATCATACTCTGATCATCAATCCGCCCCGTACACAGGATGAGACTATCGCACCGATGAGACTATCGCACCGATGAGACTATCGCACCAATGAGACTATCGCACCAATGAGACTATCGCACCAATGAGACTATCGCACCAATGAGACTATCGCACCAATGAGACTATCGCACCAATGAGACTATCGCACCAATGAGACTATCGCACCGATGAGAATATCGCACCGATGAGACTATCGCACCGATGAGACTATCGCACCAATGAGAATATCGCACCGATGAGAACATCGCACCGATGAGAATATCGCGCCAGTGAGAATATCGCACCAATGAGAATATCGCACCAATGAGAATATCGCGCCAATGAGAATATCGCGCCAGTGAGAATATCGCACCAGTGAGAATATCGCGCCAGTGAGAATATCGCGCCAATGAGAATATCGCACCGATGAGAATATCGCACCGATGAGAATATCGCACCGATGAGAATATCGCACCAATGATCGTCCGGGGTTTTTGCATGCTAGTCTCATATCGAAAATTAAGAAGTTACTAAAGTTACAAAAATTCTTGTACAACAGAATAAACAATCAGAAGTGATGTCGTGTATTAAATTGTATTTTTGAATGACAACTGTACTGATTAAAACAAAAATCATGCGATCCGGTGTCATAGGAGAAAAAGTTTCACGCATGTCCCTTCGAATAATTTCAGATGAAAGCCGTGTACTAACGATCAAATTATCGCAAGATCGCTTCATGTTTTTCGTACGATTTTCTGATGGTGTGTAGTAGGGCTCTAGATGTCCATAAACACAACCAATCCATGGAAAATCTATAAAAATATAGAATAGCAAAACTACAAACCATATCCCCTCCTCAGTCCATCATGAATGCTGCTGCCAGACTCATCCACCTCACTAACCGTTCTGTATCTGACACCCCTCTCTGCCAATCCCTCCACTGACCTCCACTCAGTGTCCTCCACCCCTCTCTGCCAATCCCTCCACTGGCCTCCACTCAGTGTCCTCCACCCCTCTCTGCCAATCCCTCCACTGACCTCCACTCAGTGTCCTCCACCCCTCTCTGCCAATCCTTCCACTGACCTCCACTCAGTGTCCTCCACCCCTCTCTGCCAATCCCACCACTGACCTCCACTCAGTGTCCTCCACCCCTCTCTGCCAATCCCTCCACTGACCTCCACTCAGTGTCCTCCACCCCTCTCTGCCAATCCTTCCACTGACCTCCACTCAGTGTCCTCCACCCCTCTCTGCCAATCCCACCACTGACCTCCACTCAGTGTCCTCCACCCCTCTCTGCCAATCCCACCACTGACCTCCACTCAGTGTCCTCCACCCCTCTCTGCCAATCCCTCCACTGGCCTCCACTCAGTGTCCTCCATCCCTCTCTGCCAATCCAGTGTCCTCCATCCCTCTCTGCCAATCCCTCCACTGGCCTCCACTCAGTGTCCTCCACCCCTCTCTGCCAATCCCTCCACTGACCTCCACTCAGTGTCCTCCACCCCTCTCTGCCAATCCTTCCACTGACCTCCACTCAGTGTCCTCCACCCCTCTCTGCCAATCCCACCACTGACCTCCACTCAGTGTCCTCCACCCCTCTCTGCCAATCCCTCCACTGACCTCCACTCAGTGTCCTCCACCCCTCTCTGCCAATCCTTCCACTGACCTCCACTCAGTGTCCTCCACCCCTCTCTGCCAATCCCACCACTGACCTCCACTCAGTGTCCTCCACCCCTCTCTGCCAATCTCTCCACTGACCTCCACTCAGTGTCCTCCACCCCTCTTTGCCAATCCCTCCACTGACCTCCACTCAGTGTCCTTCACCCCTCTCTGCCAATCCCTCCACTGACCTCCACTCAGTGTCCTCCACCCCTCTCTGCCAATCCCACCACTGACCTCCACTCAGTGTCCTCCACCCCTCTCTGCCAATCCCACCACTGGCATCCACTCAGTGTCCTCCACCCCTCTCTGCCAATCCCTCCACTGGCCTCCATTCTGTGTCCCCCATCCCTCTCTGCCAATCCCTCCACGGGCCTCCACTCTGTGTCCCCCATCCCTCTCTGCCAATCCCTCCACTGGCCTCCACTCAGTGTCCTCCACCCCTCTCTGCCAATCCCTCCACTGGCCTCCACTCTGTGTCCCCCATCCCTCTCTGCCAATCCCTCCACTGGCCTCCACTCAGTGTCCCCCATCCCTCTCTGCCAATCCCTCCACTGACCTCCACTCTGTGTCCTCCATCCCTCTCTGTCAATCCCTCCACTGACCTCCACTCTGTGTCCCCCATCCCTCTCTGCCAATCCCTCCACTGGCCTCCACTCTGTGTCCCCCATCCCTCTCTGCCAATCCAGTGTCCTCCATCCCTCTCTGCCAATCCCTCCACTGACCTCCACTCAGTGTCCTCCATCCCTCTCTGCCAATCCCTCCACTGACCTCCACTCAGTGTCCTCCATCCCTCTCTGGCAATCCCTCCACTGGCCTCCATTCAGTGTCTTCCACCGCTCTCTGCCAATCCCTCCACTGGCCCCCATTCAGTGTCCTCCACCCCTCTCTGCCAATCCCTCCACTGACCTCCACTCCGTGTCCTCCATCCCTCTGTGCCAATCCCTCCACTGAACTCCACTCCGTGTCCTCCATCCCTCTCTGCCAATCCCTCCACTGACCTCCACTCCGTGTCCTCCATCCCTCTCTGCCAATCCCTCCACTGACCTCCACTCAGTGTCCTCCACCCCTCTCTGCCAATCCCTCCACTGACCTCCACTCAGTGTCCTCCACCCCTCTCTGCCAATCCCACCACTGACCTCCACTCAGTGTCCTCCACCCCTCTCTGCCAATCCCACCACTGGCCTCCATTCTGTGTCCCCCATCCCTCTCTGCCAATCCCTCCACGGGCCTCCACTCAGTGTCCTCCACCCCTCTCTGCCAATCCCTCCACTGGCCTCCACTCTGTGTCCCCCATCCCTCTCTGCCAATCCCTCCACTGGCCTCCACTCAGTGTCCCCCATCCCTCTCTGCCAATCCCTCCACTGACCTCCACTCAGTGTCCCCCATCCCTCTCTGCCAATCCAGTGTCCTCCATCCCTCTCTGCCAATCCCTCCACTGACCTCCACTCAGTGTCCTCCATCCCTCTCTGCCAATCCAGTGTCCTCCATCCCTCTCTGCCAATCCCTCCACTGGCCTCCACTCAGTGTCCTCCATCCCTCTCTGCCAATCCCTCCACTGACCTCCACTCAGTGTCCTCCACCCCTCTCTGCCAATCCCTCCACTGGCTTCCCATTGCCCAATGAATAAAATTCAAAACATTAACAACATATAAAGCCGTTTATAACTCCCCCAAATTACATCACCAATCTTGTCTCCAAATATTACCAAAACCATCTTCTCCGCTCCTCCCATAACCTCCTGCTCTCTAGCTCCCCTGTCTCCTCCTCCCATGCTTGCCTCCAGGACTTCTTCAGCGTCTCCCCCATCCTCTGGAACTCTCTATCTTAATCTATCAGACTATCACCTACTCTGCTCACTTTTAGGCGATCTCTGAACTCCTCTCTCTTCAGAGAAGCCTATCCTGCCCTCAGCTAATAATGGAATCTTCTACTCTTCCTACCAGTCCATCCCCCACAGTTACTACCTTTTGTACCACTAGCCCCTCCCTTCTAGATTGTAAGCTCCCAGGAGCAGGGCCCTCCTAACCCGCTTGTATTCAACTGTATTGAGGACTTAATATACAACACTAATGGTAATAGGTAATCTGTTGCAGCCAATCAGAAATAACCTCTCAAACTGGTCAAATCAGACTAATTCAAACTGATTTCTGATTGGCAGCTGGGGAGGAGGGGCAGGGGTCACTGTTCTCTGCTGTTTATAAACAAAGTCATGTGGTTAATGTATATATAACAACAGAAACAAAAACAACAATAAATGTTTGTAAAATCTAAGATAAATATTCTGTATAAAGTCTAGAAATCATAATCAGCCCTTATACCTATCGGACGTACACATAGCATGCAGATCTTTACTGTCACTGCTCTCTGTTTATAAACAAAGTCATGTGGTTAATGTATATAACAACAAAAACAAAAACAACAAATGTTTATAAAATCAAAAATAAATATTCTGTATAAAGTCTAGAAACGACAATCGGCCCCTATACCGCCTGCAGACATCCCGCCACCACCTAACGGACGTACACACAGCATGCAGATCTTTGCCGTTACTGCTCTCTGCTGTTTATAAACAAAGTCATGTGGTTAATGTATATAACAGAAACAAAAACAACAAATGTTTATAAAATATAAAATAAATATTCCATATATAGTCTAGAAACAACAGCCGGCCCCTATACCGCCTGCAGACATCCCGCCGCCTCCTAACGGACGTACACACAGCATGCAGATCTTTACTGTCACTGCTCTCTGTTTATAAACAAAGTCATGTGGTTAATGTATATAACAACAAAAACAACAAATGTTTATAAAATCAAAAATAAATATTCTGTATAAAGTCTAGAAACGACAACCGGCCCCTAAACCGCCTGCAGACATCCCGCCACCTCCTATCGGACGTACACACAGCATGCAGATCTTACTTTCTTATACTGATTGAAGGAAATTTTACTCCCGTTCCGTTCCGGCACCCAAAATCTCAAGCTTGCGGGCATTGCACGCAGGCCGGGGCCAGTGTGGAGAGATGAGAGAGGAGAGTGCGGCTGTGGGGGGGCCCCCGGCTCTGTAGGGCAGTGTTATGTGTCAGGCTACTCGGGGTAATTTTAGCCTCGGAGCCATCGGATTTCATTACAGGGCAGGTTCTCGCAGATTGGACTCAGCGGAGAGCGGATCCTCCCTACTGGATTCTCTGCCAACTTCAAAGATCCTTGGCGGGACTTCACAAAGTTTGAATACCATCTCTTCCCGTCCCACGTTATCTCACCATTTAAAGGGAGAGTAGCTTTAGACATGGAAAAAAAAATGGATGAGCATGTAAACCCAAGAAGGAAAATGGAATATTTTATAGCATGCCTGCCTTCCATGTGGTGGCTGCATTTGTTTTATTTTTTTTCAGGCTTTTTGCTATCATATGTTTACCCGGCTAGTAACACGTCTTGTTCTAGGGTGACAACACATACAGCTGGATTTATACTGAGATCACATGACACACAGGGGGACTTTATTTACTAATTAGGTGACTTCTGAAGGAAATTGGTTCCACTAGATTTTAGTTAGGGGTATCAGAGTAAAGGAGGCTGAATACAAATGCCGCCACACTTTTCAGATATTTGTAAAAAAAATTTTAAACACCATTTATCATTTTCCTTCCACTTCACAATTATAAGTTATTATTTATTTATTTCTGTTACTTCTATAGCACCGTCAATTTACGCCGTGCTTTACATATTATTACATCGGGTTTATATAGCGCCAAAGGGTTTGCTCAGCGCTGTACAATAGGGGGGACAATACATGGCACAGTACAACAATAACAAACAACGTACGAGGGCCCTACTCTTTCGAGCTTACAATCTAGGAGGGAGGGGGTAGTGGTACAGGAGGAAGTGGTTGAGGGTAATGAGGGGTGGGAGGAATGAGGGAGAATGGCCGTTAGGTGAGGGTGGGGTAGGCTTCCCTGAAGAGATGAGTTTTGAGGGAGCGCCTGAATGTGAGGAGGGAAGGCGACAGTCGGATGGACTGGGGCAGTGAGTTCCAGAGGATAGGGGAGGACCTGGAGAAGTCTTGTAGTCGTGCGTGGGAGGAGGAGACCAGGGTAGAAGGAGGTCCTGTGAGGAGCGAAGGGTACGGGTAGGGCGCTACTTGGGGATCAGGTTGGTGAGGTAGTCAGGGGCAGTGTTGTGAACGGCTTTGTAGGTCAGGGTTAGAAGTTTAAATTTGATCCGTTGGGCAATCGGAAGCCAGTGGAGGGAGAGGCAGAGGTGAGGTGGAGCGGTTGGTGAGGTGGAGGAGTCTAGCCGCTGAGTTCAGGATGGTCTGAAGCGGGGATAGCCTGTACTGGGGTAGGCCGGTGAGGAGGGAGTTGCAGTAGTCAAGGCGTGAGATAATCAGGGAGTGTACGAGTAGTTTAGTGGTGTCTGGGGTAAGGAAGGTACGTATCTTGGCGATGTTGCGGAGGTGGAGCCAGCATGTGTTTCTAATTGACATATATATATATATTGTACATTCACATTAGTCCCCACCCCTGAGAAGCGTACAATCTAAGGTCCCTAACTCACATTCATATACTAGGGACAATTTAGACAGGATCCAATTAATCTACCAGAATGTCTTTGGTGTGTAGGAGCAAACCCACGCAGGCACAGGGAGAACATGCAAACACCAGGCAGGTGGTGCCATGGCTGGGATTCGAACCAACGACCCGAGTACTGCCAGGTGGAAGTGCTAACCATTTAGCCACTGTGCCACTTTGTGTTGGTCCATCACATCAAATCCCAATAAAATACATTGACGTTTTTTGTTGTAACATGGGGAACATTTCCTTTCTACAAGGGAATCTCCAATGCATTGGATAGATATCTTTTCACTTCCTATTGCGTTTACAGGACAGGAAGTGAAGGGAAATCTCCCTAATGACACAGATGGCAAAAAAAAAAAAAAATCCAAAGAACTGATAAGAGCCTCTACAGGAAGGACAATACTGAGTCTGCCGGTAGTTTGCTGACAAACAGGACAGAAGGGGGCAGTATTTCCGCGTCAGGCAGTCAATCTGGTGCACGCCGACATCCCGCGTGTGTGTGAACCGGCAGCGAGGAATGAAGACGAAGCGCCCGGCTTTCTTGACAACAATTAAGCGATTCCATTCTGAGACCTGTTAAACGTAATGTAATAAGCCGCTGATTTGCCATCTGTTGAACAGATGCTCTGCTTATTACAGTCTGTCGTCCTCCATCGTTCAGAAATCTGATTTGCGCAGTATGAATCTTCAAGGTGAAAATGTGATATAAAGAGGAGATCCGGAACCGGCGAGCTGAAAATATTCAACGGAACGCAACGCCATGCGCTGCTGCACACTAATGCTGAAGTTTCAGCTGCCTATAGTTTGCTTCCCCTGTGCCCCCCCCCCCCCCAACACACACACCCACCCCCACCCACACACTCTCATCAGCAGCTAAGGAAATGTTTAAATAAAATCTTTTAGTTTTTGTTGCACATCTTATTTTAGATCCTGTGATGTCATCACCTGGTCTCTGTGCTTCTCTATCCAATGCAGGCAGATCATGGCTGGTGGAAGGTGCCGACAGGGTGCTTTGCCTTGATCTAAGCAGTGGGATAAGTTATGCGAATATCAAATTTGCCTTGATGGGAGGGTGTGACTCTGGAGGAGTGGGCATTCTGAGGCAGGGTGCATTGGCTCGCTGACCACTCTAGGTAACATCCACATGTGATTCTGAGCCTCCATGATTGAAAGAGCTGAAATCCAAAGAATAAAAGGGGTGGGGACAAGAAGTGAG
This sequence comes from Staurois parvus, assembly GCF_062004578.1. Taxonomy (NCBI): domain Eukaryota; kingdom Metazoa; phylum Chordata; class Amphibia; order Anura; family Ranidae; genus Staurois; species Staurois parvus. Next base: position 14,326 of record NW_028319100.1, read on the forward strand.
GCTGGGGAGGACAGGGCTAGATGACACTGGATGTCCATCAGCCAGGAAATGAGGCAGATCTCCATATGACTTGCTGCAGCTTCTACTGCACATGGTGAGAAGTTCACAGTGTGCAGTGACAACAGAGGAAGACGTTTCAGTCCAGGGAAGGAGCCGGTACACCTATGCAAGACTGAAGGGGAGGAGCCGGTACACCTGTGCAAGACTGAAGGGGAGGAGCCGGTACACCTGTGCAAGACTGAAGGGGAGGAGCCGGTACACCTGTGCAAGACTGAAGGGGAGGAGCCGGTACACCTGTGCAAGACTGAAGGGGAGGAGCCGGTACACCTGTGCAAGACTGAAGGGGAGGAGCCGGTACACCTGTGCAAGACTGAAGGGGAGGAGCCGGTACACCTGTGCAAGACTGAAGGGGAGGAGCGGGTACACCTGTGCAAGACTGAAGGGGAGGAGCCGGTAAAACTGTGCAAGACTGAAGAGGGAGCCAGTACACCTGTGCAATACTAAAGGGGAGGAGCTGGTACGCCTGTGCAAGACTGAAGGGGAGGAGCCGACAACTGTGTAAGACTGAAAGGGAGGATCCGGTACACCTGTGCAAGACTGGAGGGGAGGAGTCGGAACCATGGTGCATGACTGAAGGGGAGGGGCTGGTACAACAGGGCAAGACTAAAGGGGAGGAGCTGGTATAACTGTGCAAAAATGAGGGGCAGTTACTGGAACCAATCCCCTGTATGGCTGTCTCTGCAGGAACTGAAAGCCAGTGGGAGCGAGAGAAGCAGAAGCCGGCTTTTAGCTGCCGCAGGGAGAGCCATACAGGGGATCGGTTCTAGTAATTCTCCCGTCGTACCGATCACCCTCCCTTCCCACATCCGAATCACCCAGCTCCCCTACAGGAGGACAGGTGATACCCCCTTATCCATAGCCTTCAGGATGTCCTGTTGCGGAGGTGGGGGCCTGGGCAGCAGGGGGAAACATATGTTGCACAGGGAGGGTGATGGATGCGGTGGTGGTGGGGGGAAACGATTGCTGGAACCGATCCCCTGTATGGTTCTCTCTGCAGAAGCTGAAAGCCAGTGGGAGGGAGGGGAGAAGAAGCTGGCTTTCAGCTGCTGCAGGGAGAGCCATACCGGGGACCGGTTCCAATAATTGCCCCCCTGCCGTGCCCACGTTCGATTCACCCAGCCCCCCTACAGGAGGAATGGTGGTACCCCCTTATCCACAGCCTCCAGAACGCCTTGTTATCCGCCACAGATGAGGTCACATACCTTCCCCCTTGTAAAGGAAGATGAAGCAAGGTGAATTCCTGTGTAAACATCCTAAGAGGCCACTCTGGAAGCCCTCAGAATTAATCCTGGAAATGGAGTGTTTGAACCTTTATTGGCGGTAGCAGCCGGAGAAGAGCCCATGGTAGTCAACATGAGAAGTCTTTAGTAATGTTTGGCTGATCAAAGGCAGATTATATCAAAGGCCAGAGCCTGACACCAAAGATTCCACTCAGACAAGCAGGACCCGGGGAAGAAGAAGAAGAAGGAAAAGATCCCGATTAACACTTTCACCGCCAGCGCAGTGCGTCTTCCTTCAGTTCCCGATGGGCTCCAAGTCTCAGGGTGCATGCTAGGACTTGTAGTCCCTCAATGGATAAAGGTCCGCTAGCCGCTCTCTGATCTGATCTGAGCGCCACTTCAAAGGGAAATGATTAGGCCGCGCGATTAAAATATTATTGGAGGATTAGAGAGCTCAAGTCTGAACTTGTTTGTATCAAGAAGTGTTTTATATCAAAGGACTTTGCCACCAAAAAAAAAGCTACTTTAGGCGAGCGGCCGAAAATATTCAGTAACTGCGCCAACTCTGGCTGCTGCGCCATGTGAAACGAGGCGCCATGGTTAGGGGCAGGGGCGGACTGACAACTCATGGGGCCCCCGGGCAATAGGGGATCATGGGGCCCGTGTGTCCTCGCCCAAACTCAAAAAAGCCTATGAAAAAGGTACCAGGGGCATCTCATGGGGCGGACTGACAACTCATGGGGCCCCCGGGCAATAGGGGGATCATGGGGCCCCTGTGTCCTTGCCCAAACTCAAAAAAGCCTATGAAAAAGGTACCAGGGGCATCTCATGGGGCGGACTAACAACTCATGGGGCCCCCGGGCAATAGGGGGATCATGGGGCCCCTGTGTCCTTGCCCAAACTCAAAAAAGGCTATGAAAAAGGTACCAGGGGCATCTCATGGGGCCCCCTACTGACCCCGGGCTCTGCCTGAGTATCCAAATGGTCAGTCCGCCCCTGGTTAGGGGGGGAGTCCCCACAGGTGCTGGATGGAGAACAGGAAACCCGTGGCCTGTGCTCTGCCTACACTAAAGCAGGCCATACACGGGTTGAGTGCCAAACGATTTTTGAAAACGTCGTTCGTTCCGTAATCCGATGGTGCCACCAATGATTTCGAAAAATCGGTCATTTTTCACAAATTTTCCAGCATGCAGATAAGAAAAAATGGGGAGGAACCACAAAAATTGGCCGGTGCCATTGCCCCACTAACAGAGTGAAAAATCGGCCGATTATTTATAGGTCCGATTTTCAAATGAAAAATAGTTTGGAAAAATCGATCCATATATGGCCGGCCTAAGAGAGTTCACACTCCATGCCTGTCAGTTTGCTTTTCTCTGCATCTAAAACGCACAGAAAGTAGGTGATCTGGTTGTCAGTGTCATAGTTCACGTCAGTGCTTGCAGTTCCGGTTGCAGAAATAAAAGTAGAACGGGCTGCATTTTTCCTGCACAGAACTGTAATGAAACGCGGTAAAAACGCATCAAAAATGCCCTGGAATGCGTTGGAACGCACCAAAATGCACATGTCCCTATTTAAATTGAAGAAAAAGAGGGAAAAAATGGAACAGAAAGCATCAAAAACACACCCGGAAAGCATCTGGACTGCGTTTCTATAGTGTGAACCCGACCCTAAGGGCCAATTCACACCACATGCAGTCCAGTGCATCAAAAATGCATGGAAAGTAGGTTGTATGGTTCCCAATGACATCGTTCACACCAGCGCAGTCAGTTTCAATGCGTTCCAGATAATTAAAAAAAAAAGTAAAGCAGGCTGCATTTTTCCTGCACATAACTGTATTGAAACGCATCAAAAACGTCCTGGAATGCACATTTATTTATTTCAGGTACTTATATAGGGCGGTCAATTTACGTAGCACTTTACATATATATTGTACATTCACATCAGTCCCCGCCCCCGAGGAGCCTACAATCTAAGGTCCCTAACTCACAGTCATACATACACATACTAGGGACAATGCGGACAGGAGCCAAGTCACCTCCCAGCATGTCTTTGGAGAGTGGGAGGAAACCGGAGAACCCGGAGGAAACCCAATCAGGCACAGGGAGAACATGCAAACTCCAGGCAGGTGTTGTGGTTGGGATTTGAACCAACAACCCCAGTACTGCCAGGCGGAAGTCCTAACCATTTAGCCGCTGTGCTGCCTACATCAATGTGATCGATCGACTACACTTTGGAATCCATTTTTTTTTTTTTTTTTTTAAAAAAGAGATCACAAAGCAATCGAAAAGTATAAAATGCTGGCGTTGATAACGCCCAAAAACTTTGACATCATCATCTATGACACCCCCATGGCATAGAAAAGCTGCGACTGCAACCCTCGGATCTGACCCATCCCTGAGTGGTAGGGAGCTGACCCATCCCTGGGTGGTAGGGAGCTCCCTGTCTGCTCTACTTTGTATCATTGTGGATCAGGGCGGACTGACAACTCATGGGGCCCCCAGGCAATAGGGGATCATGGGGCCCGTGTCCTTGCCCAAACTCAAAAAAGCCTATGAAAAAGGTACCAGGGGCATCTCATGGGGCCCCCTACTGACCCCGGGCCCTCGGGCAGTGCCAGAGTTTCCAAATGGTCAGTCCGCCCCTGTTGTGGATCAATAACTATTCTTTGAAGTCTATATAGGAAATGGGATTGTAACATTGACTGCAGGAAACAATCCACCATTCCCCTATTCCTTATCAATGCAAAGCAGGAAGCTGTAAATGCCCCGCCGGGGCAAAGTGCAGGGCTCAACGAACTGTTTAGTACCTTTATTTGCTCACCTAGACATCTTTCCTGTGACCCCGCCCCCCCCCCCCAGACCAGGGTTGACACCCGCAAGTAAATTTACAGTTTGCAAAAATCAGTGATTTTTTACAATTTGTCACACTATACTGTGTTGACCATTGTAAGTGTAGCACCCAGGGGTGTATGTACCACAAGGCAAACAGGGCATTTGCCTAGGGCGGCAATTTTCAGGGGGCGCAGCACTGCCCCTCAGAAGAAGGGAAACACGCGGCATGGGGACCTGGTGGGTTCAGAGGGATGCTGGGGTTTTCATGATGGTGTATGTAGAGCCCGACGTTCGTTCCTGGGGATGTCCGGAGCTGTGAAGGGGAGTGTCTTTCTCTGTCTCGCCGTGGCGGATGGTGGCTGGTGTATGGGGGGGCAGTGGTAGTGGAAGGCTCCCTCGGAGGGAGGGGTTTAGGGGTGCTGTTGGTCAATGTCGGGCTCTCTCTGCAGGAAGGGGGGGGTGCCAATTTTTGTGTTGCCTAGGGCGGCACAAACCTAAATACAACACTGGTAACACCCCGGTGACATTGAACCGGACTTTGAAATCGCGTGACTTACCGTGAAGTCGCACGATTTCAAAGTCGGATGACATGTTGATTTCAGGTGCGATTTGCAAGACATCTGACACCGATGTCTATGCAAACCGCACCGAAAGTAGCGCATGCAGAAATGGGTGCGACTCCGACCAAGTCAGAGCCGCACCGATATGACCGCTGTAATTAGGGACAATAGGGTGCGACTTGCGGGTGTTTTTGCCTTGAAGTCAACGGAACACGATTTTGCATTGAAGTCTAAGGGACACGATTTTGCATTGAAGTCTAAGGGACACGATTTTGCATTGAAGTCTATGGGAGGGGGCGCGCTTTTGCGTTGAAGTCTATGGGACACGATTTTGCATTGAGGTCTGTGAGACACAATTGTGCATTGAAGTCTATGGGGCACAATTCTGCATTGATGTCTTTGGGCGCAATTTTGCATTGAAGTCAATAGGACATAGCTCCTTTTCTTTTTTTTTCTGTTGGCAAAATGTCAATAATCCTATTTTTGGCCGATCTATGGATGCATCCCTAATTTGGACTGTGTATGTAGTGCTTTGTCTGGAGTTTTAACTAGAGTAAGATCAGGTGAGGAACATGAATTAACCAATACATGCAAGCCGACCCACATGGAAGAAAAATATATTTGAAATGTACTTGAAAAATATTCTTCCCAAATATATTGAAATGCTACAATTTTTTAAAAAATATATATATTTTTTAAATATATTCTTCAGATTTTTTTTAACATATGAAAAAGTCATTTTAACATCTATTTTTACATATATCTGTAAATGTGTTCCAAAAATGTAGATTTGTATTTTTAAAGACCTACAGTATATATATATATTTATTGAAATATATTGAATACGGCCAAAATTGTAGCATTTCAAATATATGTCAATATATTTCGGAAGAATATTGTTAAAATACATTTCAAATATATTTTTCTTCCATGTGGGCGAGGCCGGCCATACATGGGTCGATTTACGAATGATTTTTCGTTCGAAAATCGGACTGAAGAATAAATCGGCCGATTTTCGCTCTATTAGTGGGGCAATGGCACCGGTGGATTTTCGTGGTTCCTCCCCACTTCGTTTATCGGTCATGCTGAAAAATTCGTGAACACCTCAAACTGATCGATCTATTTATTTATGGCACTTGTATAGCACCATCAATTTACTCCACGCTTTACATATATATTGTACATTCAGATCAGTCCCCGCCCCCGAGGAGCGTACAATCTAAGGTCCCTAACTCACATCCATACATACACATATTAGGGACAATTTAGACAGGAGCCAATTCACCTACCAGCATGTCTTTGGAGTGTGGGAGGAAACTGGAGGAAACCCACACAGCCACAGGGAGAACATGCAAACTCCAGGCAGGTGGTACCATGGTTGGGATTTGAACCAACAATCCCATACTGCTAGGTAGAAGTGTGAACCACTTAGCCATTGACAATCTAAGGTCCCTAACTCACATTCATACATACACACATTAGGGACCATTTAGACAGGAGAAAACTAACCTACCAGCATGTCTTTGGAGTGTGGGAGGAAACTGGAGTACCTGGAGGAAACCCACGCAGGCACAGGGAGAACATGCAAACTCCAGGCAGGTGTTGTGGTTGGGATTTGAACCAACGACTCGACTATTGCCAGGTGGAAGTGCTAACAATTTAGCCACTGTGCTGCCTACATCAATGTGATCGATCGACTACACTTTGGAATCCTTTTTTTTTTTTAAAACGCTCACAAAGCAATCGAAAAATATAAATGCTGGCGTTGATAACGCCCCAAAACTTTGACATCATCATCGGTGAACGGTGTTGACACCCCCATGGCATAGAAAGGCTGTGACTGCAACCCTCGGGGCTGACCCATCCCTGGGCGGTAGGGAGCTGACCCATCCCTGGGCGGTAGGGGGCTGAGCCATCCCTGGGCGGTAGGGGGCTGAGCCATCCCTGGGCGGTAGGGGGCTGAGCCATCCCTGGGCGGTAGGGGGCTGAGCCATCCCTGGGCGGTAGGGGGCTGAGCCATCCCTGGGCGGTAGGGGGCTGAGCCATCCCTGGGCGGTAGGGAGCTGAGCCATCCCTGGGCGGTAGGGAGCTGAGCCATCCCTGGGCGGTAGGGAGCTGAGCCATCCCTGGGCGGTAGGGAGCTGAGCCATCCCTGGGCGGTAGGGAGCTGAGCCATCCCTGGGCGGTAGGGAGCTGAGCCATCCCTGGGCGGTAGGGAGCTGACCCATCCCTGGGCGGTAGGGAGCTGACCCATCCCTGGGCGGTAGGGAGCTGAGCCATCCCTGGGCGGTAGGGAGCTGACCCATCCCTGGGCGGTAGGGAGCTGACCCATCCCTGGGCGGTAGGGAGCTGACCCATCCCTGGGCGGTAGGGAGCGGACCCATCCCTGGGCGGTAGGGAGCGGACCCATCCCTGGGCGGTAGGGAGCTGACCCATCCCTGGGCGGTAGGGAGCGGACCCATCCCTGGGCGGTAGGGAGCGGACCCATCCCTGGGCAGTAGGGAGTTCCCTGTCTGCTCTACTTTGTATCATTGTGGATCAATAACTATTCTTCGAAGTCTATATAGGATATGGGATTTTCAAAATCATTGGTGGCACCATCGGATTACAGAACGAACAATATTTTTGATTTTCGATCGAAAATTCATTTGGGGTTCAAACCCATGCATGGCCTTCTTTACGCTCTGGTCAATCAGCAGCAAAGCGAAGCCGGCACTCCCTCTCACCAGGCAGCTCAAGGCCGGGCTAATTTAATAGTTGTCCGGCCCGTAACAATAGATCCGGCCGCTTCCGCCGTCAGATGCAATTTAATTAAAACTCCTTCCATTTTACAAAGAACAGCTGGCTAAACACCGCGGCCCCTTCAGCGAGGCCTCCTACGTCGGAGATCAGAACACAAGTGTTTGAGCCATCAGAAAAATGTGCCCAGAGTATTTTTAAGTACATAATCCGGTACCAAAGACATTCCCGGCAGCCGCGCTGCGAGCGGTGAGGGATTTCACGAAGATTAGTCTAAAAACAGAAAAGTAAGCAGAATATGTAGGAAAAAAAAAAAAAAAGCTTTCACAACCTAAAGATGAGGGCAAATTGGGCACTTCAGCTTCTTTTCCAACTTCCTGCGCCTTGACAAAAGCAATGGCAGCATTGCGTGCAAAAGGGAGAGATTTTGGGGCATTTTTTTTTTCATTAAAGCGATAAAAGGAAATCACATCCCATTTTCACCAATTAGAAGAAAGATTGGGGAGGACAACGCTGCTGTGAGATCTGTTCCCCGGGAAGGCTGAGGGTGGAGAGGATTCATAATGGAGAATGCCAGCCGGTATCTTTTTGGACGTTTCCCTTAAAGGTGGACCCCTAATCTGGACCCCTTTGTGAAGAGAGAAGAACTTCCACCTCCTGGACATCTCTAGGGCAGCCTTTCTCAGAGGTTCCTGAGCGATTCTGTTGTGTCGCGTTTCTGTGTTTTTGGAGCAGCGCCATTGATTTTGTGTGGACTTCAAAAACGTGCAGAAGAAGCTCATGCACCACATTTTGGCACAGAGTCAGGCATGTTTGGCGTTGCGTGTTTCGCTGCATTTGTGACGCACAATTGTGGCAAAAATCGCAACCATGTTTGGGGTGCCATTAAGGTTCAGCTTTTCTTTTTTTTTTTAAATAACAAACATGTTATTTTTACCCACTCTGCACAGAGCAGTCCTGATCCTTCTCTTCTCAGGGCCCCCATCGGAGCTCCTGGCTCCTCCTTCCCCGCCGGCGCTCCTGGCTCCTCCTTCCTGTCGTGTGCCCCTATAGCAAGCAGCTTGCTATGGGGGCATCTGAGCAGGCGCGCTCCTGAGCCTCTGCTCTGTGTGTCCATTCAGCCCTGATCCTCCTCTTATCAGGGCCCCCGCCGGCGCTCCTGGTTCCTCCTTCCTGTCAGGTGCCCCTATAGCAAGCAGCTCGCTATGGGGGCATCTGAGCAGGCACGCTCCTGAGCCTCTGCTCTGTGTGTCCATTCAGCCCCGATCCTCCTCTTATCAGGGCCCCTGCTGGCGCTCCTCCTTCCTGTCGGGTGCCCCTATAACTAGCAGCTTGCTATGGGGGCATCTGAGCAGGCGCGCTCCTGAGCCTCTGCTCTGTGTGTCCATTCAGCCCTGATCCTCCTCTTATCAGGGCCCCCGCCGGCGCTCCTGGTTCCTCCTTCCTGTCAGGTGCCCCTATAGCAAGCAGCTCGCTATGGGGGCATCTGAGCAGGCACGCTCCTGAGCCTCTGCTCTGTGTGTCCATTCAGCCCCGATCCTCCTCTTATCAGGGCCCCTGCTGGCGCTCCTCCTTCCTGTCGGGTGCCCCTATAACTAGCAGCTTGCTATGGGGGCATCTGAGCAGGCGCGCTCCTGAGCCTCTGCTCTGTGTGTCCATTTAGCCCCGATACTCCTCTTATCAGGGCCCCTGCTGGCGCTCCTCCTTCCTGTCGGGTGCCCCTATAACTAGCAGCTCGCTATGGGGGCATCTGAACAGGCGTGCTCCTGAGCCTCTGCTCTGTGTGTCCATTCAGCCCCGATACTCCTCTTATCAGGGCCCCCCGCCAGCACACCCGGTTCCTCCTTCCTGTCAGGTGCCCCTATAGCAAGCAGCTTGCTATGGGGGCATCTGAGCAGGCACGCTCCTGAGCCTCTGCTCTGTGTGTCCATTCAGCCCCGATCCTCCTCTTATCAGGGCCCCTGCTGGCGCTCCTCCTTCCTGTCGGGTGCCCCTATAACTAGCAGCTCGCTATGGGGGCATCTGAACAGGCGCGCTCCTGAGCCTCTGCTCTGTGTGTCCATTCAGCCCCGATACTCCTCTTATTAGGGCCCCCCGCCAGCGCACCCGGTTCCTCCTTCCTGTCAGGTGCCCCTATAGCAAGCAGCTTGCTATGGGGGCATCTGAGCAGGCACAGTCCTGAGCCTCTGCTCTGTGTGTCCATTCACATGCGGAGCTTCAGCTCATGCCCCGCCCTCTCTGTCTCCTCATTGGCTCACTGGCTGTGATTGACAACCAATGAAAAGGCAGAGACCCGAGACGACCAAGGTTCTTGTGCACATCGCTGGATCGCAATGGTGCTCAGGTAAGTTTGGGGGGGGGGGAGGATTTTTACCTTCATGCACAGAATGAGCCTTTACAGCCAGTTTACGACATTGTGGCAGCGAGTGATTTGCACGTTTTTGTGATCCTGCGATCACAGGAAGAATTGCACAATTCTGCCCCCCAATTTCAATACACTCGGGTGTGAATGAGGCCTCAGGGTTCCATGAGCTGTAGATGACTTTTCGACCCATTCAATTGCCTGCAGAGTTCTGGGTTCAACCCCACTTGGCTGAGGCAGTAACATGGTCACAGAAGGTGTACAGACCCAGGAACACAACACAGGGATGGTGGGAACCCCTCATAATGGGCACAGCGGGTGTACAGACCCGGGAACTCAGCACAGGGATGGTGGGAACCCCTCATAATGGGCACAGCGGGTGTACAGACCCGGGAACTCAGCACAGGGATGGTGGGAACCCCTCATAATGGGCACGGCGGGTGTACAGACCCAGGGACTCAGCACAGGGATGGTGGGAGCCCCTCATAATGGACACAGTGGGTGTACAGACCCGGGAACTCAGCACAGGGACATTTTGGAGCCCCCTCTTCATTTCTAATAAGATTTGACAAAGGTTCACACCTTCAGCCATGGAAATGGGAGAATGAACACTTATGCAGACCCCCTGCCAACAAAGATGGGATTAAGAACTTTCACACCTTCCATCCTGTCCTTGGTCATTCAGCATCTGGCTTAACACATTCCATGGTGATTGATTGCTGCTGGTGCTCCCTGTGTAGATGTGATGTTCCTGACACTCAGAGCTGAAGAAGCAGCTTGGAGAAGCTATGAAATGATAAATGAAAGGAACCGACGATCTCCAGACCTGGATAAATGAGAGGGACCGGCGATCCCGGGACCTGGATAAATGAGAGGGACCGGCGATCCCGGGACCTGGATAAATGAGAGGGACCGGCGATCCCGGGACCTGGATAAATGAGAGGGACCGGCGATCCCGGCACCTGGATAAATGAGAGGGACCGGCGATCCCGGCACCTGGATAAATGAGAGGGACCGGCGATCCCGGCACCTGGATAAATGAGAGGGACCGGCGATCCCGGCACCTGGATAAATGAGAGGGACCGGCGATCCCGGCACCTGGATAAATGAGAGGGACCGGCGATCCCGGCACCTGGATAAATGAGAGGGACCGGCGATCCCCAGGCCTGGATAAATGAGAGGGACCGGCGATCCCCAGGCCTGGATAAATGAGAGGGACCGGCGATCCCCTGGATAAATGAGAGGGACCGGCGATCCCCTGGATAAATGAGAGGGACCGGCGATCCCCTGGATAAATGAGAGGGACCGGCGATCCCGGGACCTGGATAAATGAGAGGGACCGGCGATCCCGGGACCTGGATAAATGAGAGGGACCGGCGATCCCGGGACCTGGATAAATGAGAGGGACCGGCGATCCCGGGACCTGGATAAATGAGAGGGACCGGCGATCCCGGGACCTGGATAAATGAGAGGGACCGGCGATCCCGGGACCTGGATAAATGAGAGGGACCGGCGATCCCGGGACCTGGATAAATGAGAGGGACCGGCGATCCCGGGACCTGGATAAATGAGAGGGACCGGCGATCCCGGGACCTGGATAAATGAGAGGGACCGGCGATCCCGGGACCTGGATAAATGAGAGGGACCGGCGATCCCGGGACCTGGATAAATGAGAGGGACCGGCGATCCCGGGACCTGGATAAATGAGAGGGACCGGCGATCCCGGGACCTGGATAAATGAGAACCTTCACAGACGAGCCCTTTGATTCCATTCTCAGATCATCTGCAGCCATCTGAAGCCGAATCCCACCTCGAATACATGGCAGGCATTGCTGTCAATTCGTCCGCATTAAGATCGACCTGACGACTCATTAAATGTAAATCTGAACACTGAAGAGGTCTGGCCTCGGCTAAGCACCGGGGAATCCGCACTTGACAATCTGCGACGTCTACATGGGTGCGTCCCGTCAGCGGCACACTTCACATGAGCCCAGAAGGCAGAAGGAGATAAGGGCATTACAGGGGCTGCTAAATAGAAGGGGCGGGGGGGGCTGGGGCTCGCTAAATAGAAGGGGCGAGGGGGGCTGCGTGTAAATCAGCCGCGAATAATCAGCCGCAATACGCTGCTCCGTGTGATAAACCTCCACGCATTTCTAGCAGGATGAATTCTTAATTCCTTTCTGGTTTAATACGATTGCTCGTCCCCTTTCCAGCGAAGTCTGACTCATGGGAAGCGCCGACTTCATTCAGATATCGCTTCATAGGAAGCACTTCACAGCATCGCCACAAAGCAGCAAACTTCCTCCCAGCTTATGATGGCGCTAAAGTGAGGGAGGTGATGAGGGGCGTTAACAATCATTGCGAGAAAAGTTTATTTAATTCAGGTACTTATATAGCGCCGTCAATGTACACCGTGCTTTACATATATATTGTATTCACATCAGTCCCCGCCCCTGAGGAGCGTATTTATTTCCGGTACTTATATAGCGCCGTCAATGTACGCCGCGCTTTACATATATATGGTACAGTCACATCAGTCCCCGCCCCTGAGGAGCGTATTTATTTCCGGTACTTATATAGCGCCTTCAATGTACGCCGCGCTTTACATATATATGGTACATTCACATCAGTCCCCACCCCCAAGGAGCGTATTTATTTCCGGTATTTATATAGCGTCGTCAATGTACACCGCGCTTTACATATATATGGTACAGTCACATCAGTCCCCGCCCCTGAGGAGCGTATTTATTTCCGGTACTTATATAGCGCCTTCAATGTACGCCGCGCTTTACATATATATGGTACAGTCACATCAGTCCCCGCCCCTGAGGAGCGTATTTATTTCCGGTACTTATATAGCACCATCAATGTACACCGCGCTTTACATATATATATATTGTACATTCACATTAGTCCCCGCCCCCGAGGAGCGTACAATCTAAGGTCTCTTCCTAGGAAGGCCCTGGAGAGGATGTCTTTAGCGAGCCATTGGCCTTCGGGGATTGCCCAGGCCCGGTTATGAGGGAGGGCCTGCGTTTGATGAATCTGGAGAGAATCCCTTTAAAGTTTCGGGATTTGGCCTGGTTCTCGTTCCATGGCAGACTATGTAAAGGGCAACCTGAAGCATCGCTCTGCAGAGAACCGTGGTTGTCCAAGAGTGGAGTGCGGTGGGGTGGAGGAGACGATGGACCATTTCTTGCTTCAGTGCCCCTTTAATATAGATGTCTACAAGGGGGTGGGTGGGGCTCTGGGGAACCCTTTCCTTTCCCGCTTGAGTTACGCGGAGTGGTCTTACGGAGCCTTTCAGACTCTCCGGGACTTTGATTTTGAGACACTTTTTCTAGTTAGATTAGTAGTCCGTTATTACACGTGGAATGCACGGTGTCAGGTTTCCTCCTGTCGTGGTGGTGGTGAACAACATTCTGGGTGAGGTTGGGAAGATTCGGGGTCTTGAGAAGGACAGGTGGCGGCCGGGAGCCTGGACAAAGGCGTGGAGGAATGTCAGGTCCCTGTAGCTGCTGTCTGTCCATCTCTGGGGGGGCGTGGCTTCTCTTTCTGTCCTTTCACGTCCCCTAGATTTTTGTAACATCAGATTTTTGAAGAAAGGCGGCATGCATGGGATTGATGTTTCATCGTTTCTTAGCCTGAGGGCGGGGTTTAGGCGATGGTCAGGATTTGATAAGATGCAATATAAAGATGATGATAATAGTAATATTAAAATATGATTGGTTCTGTTTTGGGGGGTTTTCCACCAAAAAAGCCGTTTGTTTTCTTTGCTGAAGTAAGCGTTACATCAGGTGCCCCTATACATCGGGCGTCCCCATCAGAGTACCCCTATACATCGGGCGTCCCCATCAGAGTACCCCTATACATCGGGCGTCCCCATCAGAGTACCCCTATACATCAGGCGTCCCCATCAGAGTACCCCTATACATCAGGCGTCCCCATCAGAGTTCCCTCCATACATCAGGTGTCCCCATCAGAGTGCCCCCATACATCAGAGTCTCTATCAGAGTTCCCCCATACATCGGGTGTCCCCACTAGAGTGCCCCCATACATCAGATGTCCCTCATCAGAGTACCCCCATACATCAGGTGCCCCCATCAGAGTGCCCCCATACATCAGGTGCCCCATCAGAGTGCCCCCATACATCAGGTGCCCCATCAGAGTGCCCCCATACATCAGGTGTCCCCATCAGAGTTCCCTCCATACATCAGGTATCCCCATCAGAGTTCCCTCCATACATCAGGTATCCCCATCAGAGTTCCTTCTATACATCAGGTATCCCCATCAGAGTTCCCTCCATACATCAGGTATCCCCATCAGAGTTCCCTCCATACATCAGGTGCCCCCATCAGAGTTCCCTCCATACATCAGGTGCCCCCATCAGAGTTCCCTCCATACATCAGGTATCCCCATCAGAGTTCCCTCCATACATCAGGTATCCCCATCAGAGTTCCCTCCATACATCAGGTATCCCCATCAGAGTTCCCTCCATACATCAGGTATCCCCATCAGAGTTCCCTCCATACATCAGGTATCCCCATCAGAGTTCCCTCCATACATCAGGTATCCCCATCAGAGTTCCCTCCATACATCAGGTGCCCCCATCAGAGTTCCCTCCATACATCAGGTGCCCCCATCAGAGTTCCCTCCATACATCAGGTATCCCCATCAGAGTTCCCTCTATACATCAGGTATCCCCATCAGAGTTCCCTCCATAAATCAGGTATCCCCATCAGAGTTCCCTCCATACATCAGGTATCCCCATCAGAGTTCCCTCCATACATCAGGTGCCCCCATCAGAGTTCCCTCCATACATCAGGTGCCCCCATCAGAGTTCCCTCCATACATCAGGTATCCCCATCAGAGTTCCCTCTATGCATCAGGTATCCCCATCAGAGTTCCCTCCATACATCAGGTATCCCCATCAGAGTGCCCCCATACATCAGGTATCCCCATCAGAGTGCCCCCATACATCAGATTCCCCCATCAGAGTCTCACTCTAGATCAGTAGATTCCATTAGAGCCAGGAAGGAGCTGGCAAGAGAAGTGTGCTGCAGGGGGTGGGGCACACACATGACATCACTGGTTGCTATGACCCCAGCGATCTTAAGAACCAATGACTGCAGCGTAGTGAGAATCCAGCACAGCAGAGTAGTGGGCGGATGGTCTGGACAGGGTTGTCAGCAGGTCTGGATCCGGACCGCGGTCCACCATTTATCTTGGAACATCTGTAAGGTGTTTATTTCTGGCTATGTCCCCATCAGGGAGATTCCCTGCATTTCTTGTCTCCAGGGACACAACAGAAAGTAGACATCTTCTCAAAATGTGGGAAAATCCCAGCCCTGACAGTTGTCACCACAACAGGTGTCCCCATTGGAAGACTTTCCTGCTCCAGTAACAACTGTACAGTTCGACGATGAAAGAAAAATACTAGTTCCCCTGTAAAGCAGAACTCCGGACTAAACTGAAGCCTCCAATGGCAGAGCTCGACTCTAAATAAAGGCGGCCCCACCTGTCAGGACGATCGATTTCAATGTGACTGAAAAGATCAAACTTGAATAGGGATCATAGTAGTATTGATCATTTCTGATTGATCTGTGTGTGTCAGACAACCAATCGCAGCACAGACCCATTAAAAGATCGTCTTTGTTAGAAGGAAAATAGGATTTTTCAGAAACAATCAATATTATATACATTGTATCATTTCATTCTTTAACCCCTCGCCTACCGGGCACTTCCTTACCAGGACAATTTTCAGCGCTGTCGCATTTTGAATGATAATTGCGCGGTCATGCAACATTGTAGCCATATGAAATTTTTATAATTTTTTTCTCACAAATGGAGCTTTCTTTTGGTGGTATTTACTTGCCGCTGGGTGTTTTACTTTTTACGCTATAAACGAAAAAACTGCAAAAAATGTGGAAAAAAAAAAAAAGTTTTTTGTTTCGTTTATAAAATTTTGCAAACAGGTAATTTTTCTCCTTCACTGATGTGCGTTGATGAGGCTGCACTGATAGGCAGCACTGATGATGGGTACTGATAGTCAGCTCTGATAGGCAGCACTGACTGGCGGCACTGCTGGGTACTGACTGGCACAACTGCTGGGAACTGACTGGTGGCACTGACTGGTGGCACTGGGCACTGACTGGCAGCACTGCTGGGCACTGACTGGCGACACTGCTGGGCACTGACTGGCGGCACTGCTGGGCACTGACTGGCGGCACTCACTGGGGGCACTGCTGGGCTGATGTAAACAGTCCTTTTACACCCGACTGCCACCCCGTTTCAATCCGATCTGCTGGACGGAAGGGGAATGGATCTGTCTGTTTTTGGTGGATCGGATGCAGGCGGGTGGAAAGTGGCACATGTACGTTTACACCCGACTGCCATCCGATCCAATTCGATTTGCTGGACGGAAGAGGACGGAGGGGCGGGATGAAATGCATTTGGGGCGTGGCCTTGATGTCTACTATATGGTCAGGTGAGAGGAAACCTCATTTTCTTTGCTTTGCAATCATTTGGGGTCCTTGATAGTCATGGCGTGTCTGTTCCCCCCCAACAGTTATGTAAGCTCCTGTGGCCGATTTATTCTTCGGTCTGATTTTTGAACAAAAAATAGTTCGGAAATCGACCCATGTATGGCCGGCCTTGCCCATATGGAAGAAAAATATAGTTGAAGCATATTTTAAAAATATTCTTCCCAAATATATTGACATATATTTGAAATGCTACAATTTTGGCCGCATTCAATATATTTCAAAATATACTTAAATAAATAAATATATATTTTCGGACGAAAAATCGGTCGATTTTCCACGCACGTATGGCCGGCCTTAGTCTTCTGTCCTTCCATAAGCCGAGCTGCACCTTTCGGATTATACGATGTATTGCGGCGTGTACTAATGACGGGACTCACCCTGACTGACCACACTTACGGAGCAGATGGAAGATATTGATTGGACAGATTGTGGAGACATTGGGAGGAGTGCGGACACATCCTGGAGGAGTCTTGTTACGAGACCGGATTCGTGTGTTTACTGGAGCGGCTTATCAGCACGTGAGAGAGTGACCACACACGGGCCACGTGGCAATGGGGGGCGGCCTCTCTCTCTGTCTTTACCTCCTCGAATTTACAAGTCAGAAGCAGAAGTTCGGTTAAATAATAACAGCCTGTGATAGGCTGCAATCAGGGTCGGACTGACCATTTAGGCACTCGGGCACTGCCCGAGGGCCCGGGGTCAGTAGGGGGCCCCATGAGATGCCCCTGGTTCCTCTCATAGGCTTTTTTGAGTTTGGGCAAGGACACAGGGGCCCCATGATCCGCTATTGCCCGGGGGCCCCATGAGTTGTCAGTTGGCCCCTGTTCACACCTATGTTAGCCGATTCTGCACATCGCACCGCGTTTTGCGGGCTGCTTTTGGGGTGTTCATATAGACACTCGCAGCGGTTCACATGAAGGGGGTGCGATTCTGATGTTCGCACTGAAAAGGCTACCAATTCTGCACTGCATTGGTGTGAACCCGGGCTGACCCCCGGTTCACATCTGTACGGGTGGTGCCGCTGCGGATCCGCATGAAAATTCGTGCAACCGCACCACCCGCACAGAGGAATGCGGACCCGTAGGCGGGGGCCGTTAGTTCTATTGGCACGCCGTCCGCACTGGAGAACGCAACTGTACTGAGAACCTCGACTGCGTTTTCCAAAGAAGTGCAGGGACTTCTTCCCTGCGTGTCACGGCACAGGAGTCCATTCACATGCCTGTGGTCCATGTAGGGAGGACGCCTGTGGCCCATGTAGGGAGGACGCCTGTGGCCCATGTAGGGAGGACGCCTGTGGCCCATGTAGGGAGGACGCCTGTGGCCCATGTAGGGAGGACGCCTGTGGCCCATGTAGGGAGGACGCCTGTGGTCCATGTAGGGAGGACGCCTGTGGTCCATGTAGGGAGGACGCCTGTGGTCCATGTAGGGAGGACGCCTGTGGTCCATGTAGGGAGGACGCCTGTGGTCCATGTAGGGAGGACGCCTGTGGTCCATGTAGGGAGGACGCCTGTGGTCCATGTAGGGAGGACGCCTGTGGTCCATGTAGGGAGGACGCCTGTGGTCCATGTAGGGAGGACGCCTGTGGTCCATGTAGGGAGGACGCCTGTGGTCCATGTAGGGAGGACGCCTGTGGTCCATGTAGGGAGGACGCCTGTGGTCCATGTAGGGAGGACGCCTGTGGTCCATGTATGGAGGACGCCTGTGGTCCATGTAGGGAGGACGCCTGTGGCCCATGTAGGGAGGACGCCTGTGGCCCATGTAGGGAGGACGCCTGTGGCCCATGTAGGGAGGACGCCTGTGGCCCATGTAGGGAGGACGCCTGTGGCCCATGTAGGGAGGACGCCTGTGGCCCATGTAGGGAGGACGCCTGTGGCCCATGTAGGGAGGACGCCTGTGGCCCATGTAGGGAGGACGCCTGTGGCCCATGTAGGGAGGACGCCTGTGGCCCATGTAGGGAGGACGCCTGTGGCCCATGTAGGGAGGACGCCTGTGGCCCATGTAGGGAGGACGCCTGTGGCCCATGTAGGGAGGACGCCTGTAGTCCATGTAGGGAGGACGCCTGTAGTCCATGTAGGGAGGACGCCTGTAGTCCATGTAGGGAGGACGCCTGTAGTCCATGTAGGGAGGACGCCTGTAGTCCATGTAGGGAGGATGCCTGTAGTTTCTTGTACGGCCCACCTTATTGCGTCATCCTCAGAGCCCTCACTCTCTAGCAGGGGGAAGGAGATCTTTGGCTGATTTGCCGTAGCTGGACTGAGCTGGGGAAATGTTGGATGGTTTTGCCCCCTCAGAGCGCACCGCATTGCACATACACTACAACCCCCATAGAACGGGGAGGGGTGCAGGCATGTCTGGTGTCACTGTGTACACATCAGTCCCAGCAGGAGGGAAGGACAGGCTCCTCCTCCTCCTCCTCTGGAGCTCCATTGCCATTATCTGTGGGTTGATGTAATGCCCGGAACAAAGGTAAGGAGCCGGACTCCAGTTTCACATCAGCACAGAAAAGGGATTTACCCGACACAATGGATTACTGAGCCTCATGTCCATCCCACAGACCGTATTTACTAACACCACCAAACCAAACCGGTTGTGCGACTTGTGCAATCAGACAATCCCCCGCACCTCACACGCTTATCGGCTTACAGCACCGGGGAGACGCGCTCCGTACCTGACTGATCACATGACTTTCTACTCATTGTACAGATAGGACATGGATGCCTACGCAAGGTCATTCAACACGGCCCCAGTGACAGGCGATTCCGGGGGCCCCCTCTGTAGGGGTACCTACCTGACCTACCGTGGGATCCCTGCCTGGGCTTTTTTATGTCATTCAGGAAAAGACACAATCCCTTCTTGATTCGAGATTACGGGGTCACTTCACTAAAGGTGACCGCATGCGATGACACCGTCACGTGACTCGTGGGCATAAATTATCACACGCGGTAACAAAATGTCCAATTCACAAAAAAAAAAAAAAAAAAATGTATTCTGCCGTATTCAACGCAAAATTAAAAATGTGTCGGTAAATTATCGCAAAAAAACAAAAAACAAAAACATGAGCTGTTCAGTGCAATTCACAAACACAACAGAAAGTAAAAAAAATGCGATATTTATCACCAGGGATTTGCTATCACATGAGGTATTTTTTCAAAAGCAGCGAGGGGGTTCCCCCTAGGGGTCTGGTATAGATATTAAGAGGAACCCTGCGTCAATATATATATTTTTTTTTTTAAACGGCGTGGGGTCCCCCCCCAGATGCATACCAGACCCAAAATCTCTTAAGATTGTGAGGGGACCTGCATGCCATTTTTTTTTAAATTTTGGCATGGGGTCCCCCAAAGTCCACACCAGACCTAAAGTCCTTTTTTTTTTCTTGGTGTGGGGTTCCTCCAAAGTCCATACCAGACCTAAGGCACTTTTTTTTGTTTTTTTAGTGTAGGGTTCCTCCTAAGTCCGTACCAGACCTAAGGTCCTTTTTTTGTTTTATTTTATTTTGTTTTATTTTGGTGTGGGGCTCCCCCTAAGTCCAAACCAGACCTAAAGGCCTATTTTATTTATTTTTTATTTTGGTGTGAGGTTCCCCCAAAGTCCATACCCGGCCTAAGGTTTTTTTTTTTTTTTTGGTGTGGGGTTCCCCCAAAGTTCATACCAGATGTAAGGGCCTGTTTTGGTGTGGGGTTCCCACTAAGTCCATACCAGACCGAAGGGCTTTTTATTTTTGGTGTGGGGTTTCCCCAAAGTCCATAGCAGGCCTAAGAGTCTTTTTTTTTTTTTTGGTGTGGGGTTCCCCCAAAGTCCATACCAGACCTAAGGGCCTTTTTTTGGTGTGGGGTTCCCCAAAAGTCCATACCAGACCTAGGGGCCTTTTTTTTGGTGCGGGGTACCCCCTAAGTCCATATCAGAGCTAAGGACCTTTTTTTGGTGTGGGGTACCCCCTATGTCCATACCAGACGTAAGGGTCTTTTTTTTTTCTTTTTTTGGTGTGGGGTTCCCCCTAAGTCCATACCAGAGCTAAGGACCTTTTTTTGGTGTGGGGTACCCCCTACGTCCATACCAGACCTAAGGGTCTTTTTTATTTTTTTTTGGTGTGGGGTTCCCTCTAAGTCCATACCAGACCTAGGGGCCTATTTTTTTGTTTTTTTTGGTGTGGGGTTCCCCCTAAGTCCATACCAGAGCTAAGGACCTTTTTTTTTTTTTTTGGTGTGGGGTTTTCCTTAAAATCCATATGGATGGGGGGTGGGGAGGAGCCCCACACTGTTTTTTTCATCATTTGTATTTGCTTGCATTCAGCTGTCAGTGGGACACCCGCTGACAGCTGATGAGTCATTCGTTGCTAAGGACGCCGCGGCCGTCTTCTTTAACGACCAGCTACTGTGCGATAAATTATTTCAAGAAAATATACGGTAATTACCGCAATACGGATATTTTACCCCAAAATGTATTAACCGCAAAATTCTTAGTGAATTGCAAATTTGCAAAAAACTTGGTGCAGGCGTTATTTTACCGCATTTTTCCGGTCGTTATTGCAGTGAATTGACCCCCTAGGCCAGGGATAGGCAACCTGAGAGCCGCAGGACTACCAGTTCCACCATGCCTCTGCAAGTCACAGCTGTAACTGTCAGTTCTGTCATCTTTGCAATGCCTCATGGGAAATGTAGTTCCACAACAGCTGGAGAGCCGCAGGTTGCCCACCCCTGCCCTAGATGACACAATGGCGGTATACTGTATGCTCCATGTCAGGCACATGAACAGAGGAATCCATAGAATACCCATCAGGAGAAAATGAGACTCTTCGTTGTCCCAGTGAGGTGGGTCACATGACCAAACGCCTAGGTCAGGGGTAGGCAACCTGCGGCTCTCTAGCTGTTGTGGAACTACATTTCCCATGAGGCATTGCAAAGATTATAAAACTGACAGTTACAGCTATGACTTGCAGAGGCATGATGGAACTTGTAGTCCTGCGGCTTTTAGGTTGCCTACCCCTGGCCTAGGTAATACTTCACAGGAATGCTGATAAAGGGGGTGATCAGCCAATCAGAACTGTAATATTCCTCTTCAGCCGAGGTCATGTGATTAAATGCCTTGGCCTATGGAGAAGTCCAAAGACTGCTGTAGAGAGTCTACAACCCCCAGCATGCCTTGCTTCCACAACAGGACGCCGGGAGGTACCTACTATTAGTACATAGGACGGGACTGGTTGTCTCTGGGATGGAGACGGTTCCTCGTTTCTGTTCTCATGTGTCCCAATCCCATCAACTGCCCTGCATGGGCCATTTATAGTCAACGTGCGACATATTATTAAATATATACTTAGACAGATTGTAAGCTCCCAGGATCAGGGCCCTCCTATCCCTCTTGTATTGAACTGTATTGTTGCTGTATTGTCTCCCATTATATTGTAAAGTGCTGAGCAAACTGTTGGCGCCATAAATCCTGTATAATAATAATAATATATAAATCCTGTATAATAATAATAATATATAAATCCTGAATAATAATAATAATAATATATAAATCCTGTATAATAATATATAAATCCTGTATAATAATAATAATAATATATAAATCCTGTATAATAATAATATATAAATCCTGTATAATAATAATAATAATATATAAATCCTGTATAATAATATATAAATCCTGTATAATAATAATATATAAATCCTGTATAATAATAATAATATATAAATCCTGTATTATAATAATAATAATAATATATAAATCCTGTATAATAATAATAATAATAATATATAAATCCTGTATAATAATAATAATATATAAATCCTGTATTATAATAATAATAATAATATATAAATCCTGTATAATAATAATAATAATAATATATAAATCCTGTATAATAATAATAATAATAATTCCTGTATAATAATAATAATGACATCCTGTATAATAATAATATATAAATCCTGAATAATAATATATATATATATATATATATATATATATATATATATTCCTCCTGTACCCCTATCCCCTCCCTCCTAGATTGTAAGCTCCAAAGAGCAGGGCCCTCGAACCCCCCATGTATTGTATTGTTACTGTATTGTCTCATGTACTGTCCCCCACTATATTGTACAGCGCTGAGCAAACCTTTTAGCGCTATATAAATCCTGTATAATAATAATATATAAAAAAAAAAAAATTCTATTTCCAATTGTCTCCCCTTTAAACTATGTGATTTTGTGTGTGTTGATGCATTGTGGTGCGTTACATTCCCACCTGCTGTGCTGTTCTGTAGTTTAATGTACATTTGGTACAGGTCAGCGTGTGTTCACCCAATGACATGCATAAAAAACAAAACACCGAACTGTATGTTACAATGTATCACAACCAGCACTGAAACAAATCACAAGTGCACATTATGCAACATATAACAACTAGCAAATGAAAAAATAAAACACCTGTATGTTACAATGTATCACAACCAGTGAATGAAATCAAATGCAACAAAGTGTATGTTACGATGTTTCGCAACCAGTGAATGAAAACCCAACAAACTGTATGTTACAATGTATCACAACCAGCACTGGAAAAAAAAAATCACAAATGCGCATTATGCAACATATAACAACTAGCAAATGAAAAAATACAACACCTGTATGTTACAATGTATCACAGCCAGTGAATGAAAACCCAACATACTGTATATTACAATGTGTCACAACCAGTGAATGAAAGCAAATGCATTGTACTGTATGTTCCATTGTATCACAGCTAGTGAATGAAAACCAAACTGTATGTTACAATGTATCACAACCAGCACTGAAAAAAATAAATAAAAAAAATCACAAAACCAAATTATACAACATATAACAACTAGCAAATCAAAAATGAAAACACCTGAAAATAAAAAAAAACATGTAAGTTAAAATGTATCACAACCTGTGAATGTTAAAATGTACCTTAGCCAGCAAATGAAAACAAAAACAATGCACTGTATGTTACAATGTATCACAAGCAGCGAGTGAAAACAAATGCAACGTACTGTATGCTACAATGTATCACAGCCAGTGAATGAAAACCCAACAAAGTACTGTATGTTACAATGTATCGCAGCCAGTGAATGAAAACCCAACATATTGTGTGTTACAATGTATCGCAGCCAGTGAATGAAAACCCAATAAAGTACTGTATGTTACAATGTATCACCGCCAGTGAATGAAAACCCAACA
Source organism: Staurois parvus (assembly GCF_062004578.1). Classification (NCBI taxonomy): domain Eukaryota; kingdom Metazoa; phylum Chordata; class Amphibia; order Anura; family Ranidae; genus Staurois; species Staurois parvus. The sequence goes on from NW_028319100.1 coordinate 37,836, forward strand.
AAGTACTGTATGTTACAATGTATCACTGCCAGTGAATGAAAACCCAACAAAGTACTGTATGTTACAATGTATCGCAGCCAGTGAATGAAAACCCAACATATTGTGTGTTACAATGTATCGCAGCCAGTGAATGAAAACCCAATAAAGTACTGTATGTTACAATGTATCACCGCCAGTGAATGAAAACCCAACAAAGTGTATGTTACAATGTATCACAGCCAGTGAATGAAAACCCAACAAAGTGTATGTTACAATGTATCGCAGCCAGTGAATGAAAACCCAACAAAGTGTGTGTTACAATGTATCGCAGCCAGTGAATGAAAACCCAACATACTGTATGTTACAATGTATCACAGCCAGTGAATGAAAACCCAACATACTGTATGTTACAATGTATCACAGCCAGTGAATGAAAACCCAACAAAGTGTGTGTTACAATGTATCGCAGCCAGTGAATGAAAACCCAACAAAGGTGTGTGTTACAATGTATCACAGCCAGTGAATGAAAACCCAACAAAATGTGTGTTACAATGTATCGCAGCCAGTGAATGAAAACCCAACAAAGGTGTGTGTTACAATGTATCGCAGCCAGTGAATGAAAACCCAACATACTGTATGTTACAATGTATCACAGCCAGTGAATGAAAACCCAAAGTGTGTGTTACAATGTATCACCGCCAGTGAATGAAAACAAAAACAATGACAACAGGAACACCATTTCTACTATTCCCATCCTCTGGGTACTTCGGGGAGAGGTTTTGCTTTGTGGCATTGCTGCAAATATGTATTTCTATATTATTGTTCTTCTGCAGAGCCATCCCCATAACAATGTTACCCCGAGCCCAATTGGGGGTCACATGGGGTTTCCATGTTCGGTGACCCCTATGGGCATTAGCTGGCTATGTTGGTATCTCTGTGACAGATAGGGGCCCATTATTGGGGTCAGTGACACCACACACAGTTTATGGTTCCTCAGATTTAGAAGGGACAACACAAACTTTAAAGGACTTTTTCCTTTTTCATGGAGTTTCCAGAAACTTTCATTTTCTAACATTTTCTGGGGGCAAGTTCTGATTCTAGGAACCCGGGGGGCCCGCTCTGCGCATCACTTACCAGCTTCATGGTGCTGTTGTTCTGTTCCCATCGCCAGAGCATCACACTCCTCTCCCTGTCCTCATAGGCACCTGCTGCTGAGAGCCCGGGCCCCTGGATGAACCCGCCGCAGCGCGTCCCCGTCATCGTTCAAGCAATCGGATCTCAGTGGACTCGGCCCCTCCATGGGAGATCAGGTCCCCGAGAGCAAAAGCATCGTCCCAACTGCAGCAACCAGCTCCCTTCACCGGCTCTACAGATTCAAAACTGGCTGTGAATGGGGCAGGAGGTGGCAGCTGGGACAGAGATAGGGGGGGTGGGGGGGTGAGATGGACTCCCCTCCCCCGGGCCATTCCTGACTCAATAGGCTGTTCATCATTACAGAAAAGAATTGCAATTAACTCCTAGAGGGATCAGCACATATTGTGAGCCGGCCGGCCACAGAAAGAAAACACATTTCTCTCTAGGAAGTCATTAAACTCTCGGAACAACAGTCCTCCAGACCGAACGTTCCAAATGCCGGCCGCAGACGGTTCAAAAATCGGCTGATTTTTCGTCTGAAAGAATAATTGGCTGATTTTCACACTGTTAGTTAGTGGGTTCATTGGTCGGCCGGTTTTCGGGTTTTTTGCACTTTTAGATTATTATTATGTTGGAAAATTCACAGAAAATGGCCGATTTTCACGGCAATGGTGGCCAAATCGGACGATCGTTTTAACGAAAATAAAATTGCGCATGAGCCGTGACCTGCAAGGAACAGAAGTTTGGCTGTTATATGGGGTGAACTTTATGATTAATGCAGGCCATAGACGGGTCCAAAACCGGCCATTTAAAATAAAATAAAATCGGTCGTTCGATCGGCTGACGTTACCACCAACGGTAAAAAAAAATTGGCCGATTTTCGTCCCGTCTACGACCGGCATTTAAATACTTCTGTCCCTGCAGAGAGCTCCGCTATTATATTTTATATGAAAGTCTTGCGGTTGCAACAATGTATCCATTTGTATCCATTTCGGATACAGATGGTTTTATTCGGATACAAATGGATACATTGTTGCAACCGCAAGACTTTTCATATAAAATATAATAGCGGACTGGAATTCTTTTTCTTCTTCTTCTTTTTCTTCTTCTTCCTCTTCTTCTTATTTTCTTCTTCTCCTTCTTCTTTTTCTTCTTCTTCTTCTTCTTCTCCTTCTTCTTCTTTTTTCTTCTTCTTTTTCTTCCTCTTCTTCTTTTTTCTTCTTCTTTTTCTTCTTCTTTTTCTTCTTTTTTCTTCTTCTTTTTCTTCTTCTTCTTCTTTTTCTTCTTCCTCTTCTTTTTCTTCTTTTTCTTCTTATTTTCTTCTTCTCCTTCTTCTTTTCCTTCTTCTTTTTCTTCTTCTCCTTCTTCTTCTCCTTCTTCTTTTTCTTCTTCTTTCTTCTTTTTCTTTCTTCTTTTTCTTCTTCTTCCTCTTATTTTTCTTCTTCTCCTTCTTCTTCTTCTTTTTCTTCTCCTTCCTCTTCTTCTTCTTCTTTTTCTTCTCCTTCCTCTTCTTATTTTTCTTCTTCTCCTTCTTTTTCTTCTTCTTTTTCTTCTTCTTTTTCTTCTTCTTTTTTCTTCCTCTTCTTCTTCTTCGTCTTGCAGGTCACGGCTCATGCGCAGCTTTTTTATCGGTAAAAAGATCAGCCGATTTGCCCATCATTACCGGGAAAATCGGCTGATTTTTTTCCAACTTAACCGATAAAAAAAATGTGCCAAAACCCCGAAAAACGGCCGACCAATTATCCCACTAACAGTGCAAAAATCGGCTGATTTTCGACCCGTCTATGGCCTGCATTAGTCTGTCGATTTTTGTAATTGTCGGTGGTAACGTCGGCTTAACGAACGACCGATTTTTCATTTATCATTCGAAAAATCGACCGATGTTCAACCGTCTATGGCCTGCAAAAGTGTTCGCTGAACTTTACTGAGATTCAGAGTCGAGTCATTGAAACGGGAAAAAGTAACGAAAAAGCAGGAATGGCGGTCTTCTCCGAGGGGTAACCGACGGCACCACATCCCTAAAAAAAAGCGCATACCCTCAGTCAGGGTGTCAGATATGAGTCGAAGGGTTTTTTTGGATGGGCGGTAAAGAAAAAACAAAAAAAACAGGTGGCTGAGCCATGATTTCACCACCCCCTGGAGGCCCACCCACATTGTAGCAATACAGCCAGATAGGGACGTACACATGAAGCAAAACATCATGGCCCGAGGCAATGGAAGATAGAATTGTAACCCCTCCATTGTTCCCACCCGAGCTTCTTACTGGTCCCTTGAACCTGCCGTAAAGTGACCCTCCAGAGACCCACGGCTGAAGGCCGGACTCACCGCTGACCGATCTTGTCACTGCCCCTCGCGGTGACATCACCACCTTCAGGACCCTGTGAGGACCCCTTCTGGTGAACCCAATGGAAGCAACAAGGGCACCTGAAGGAGAGCTCTCCCCCTCCGCCATCCAGGAGGGAAAGGACTCCGGACCGTGCCATGAGAATTAAAGTCGAACTTCACTCTCACCTACCAGCATGCCTGAGCTAAGGGCAGATGGATTCCAGGAAGTAAATGCTACATTAATCATATTTACTTGTTTAAAACTGTTTTTTTTTACAGTTCTTCATTTACTTCCTGGTTTCTGGCCTAGGCAAAGGTTTCATACATCCCAGGAGTCCTCAACAGGGGTTTTCTCAGCCAAATACATCATCCTACCAGCATGCCTGAGCTAAGGGCAGATGGATTCCAGGAAGTAAATGCTACAATAGTCATCTGCCCTTACTCAAGATGGCTACAGCTAGAAATGCTGGGGGAAAGGGGGAGTCAAAGTGATTTCTCAGGAAAATCAAGCATGGAGACATGGGTGGATGGGGGGAACGTCACTCTCTTAATCAACATTGACCGCCAATGACACCAACAATGGGGCCCACTGACACCAATGATGTGGCATAATTCCCCCTACTGACACAAATGATGGGACGCTAATCCTCCATATGACACCAATTATGGGGCACAATTCCTCCCAGTGATGCCAGTGATGGGGCCCATTGACACCACTGATGGGGCACAATTCCTCTCACTGACACCAACGATGTGGCACAATTTCTACCAATGACTCCAACAATGGAGCCCACTGACACCAATGATTTGGCATAATTCCCCCTACTGACACAAATGATGGGACGCTATTCCTCCATATGACACCAATTATGGGGCACAATTCCTCCCAATGACACCAACAATGGGGCCCACTGACACCACCGATGGGGCACAATTCCTCTCACTGACACCAAAGATGGGGCCAGGGGCGGACTGACAACTCATGGGGCCCCCAGGCAATAGGGGATCATGGGGCCCCTGTGTCCTTGCCCAAACTCAAAAAAGCCTATGAAAAAGGTACCAGGGGCATTTCATGGGGCCCCCTACTGACCCCGGGCCCTCGGGCAGTGCCCGAGTTTCTAAATGGTCAGTCCGCCCCTGGATGGGGCATTGTTTTTGCTCCACTGACATCGGAACCTTTTCTACCCTCAAAGGTCACAGTCCGGCCCTCCTAAAGTCTGAAGGACAGTAAACTGGCCCTTTGCCTAGAAAGCCTGGAGACCCCTGGCCTAGGCGGGGGGGGGGGAGCAGATCTCTTTCTGTTTGCTTTTAGCAGACCCGATCTGAGGTAGGCGGGTGTAAACGGACCCACCGGTCCATAGGGGTGAATGGAGGGTCCAATCAGTTCCGCCTGAAAACCTGACAAGCGGACCTGAGCGGAAAGATCGCATGAAAAATGTATTTGGGCACCTAGATCACGCTTTGAATGGGGTACTCAGTTTGGGGGGGTATTGTTTTGGGCGGAGCTGTGTATGGAGGAAGCGCTGCAGCATAAACCACCTACACAGAAAGCAATGCATCATCCATGTACAAACGCAGGAGGCAGAGCGGGTCACAAGCCGGGTCCTTTGTTCTGGTTCATGCAGCGACAGCTCGATCCGTATCAGACGTGAACGAACGTCAATGACTTCCAGATCAAAGTACATGTGACATGTATGGAGCTCTTCAATGACTCTTCTGTGTTCTCCCTGATAAAGGAGTTATTCCCCCGATCTGTCATCCCAGATATACAAATATGGAGGAGAGAGCGGCAGTTTGTATACGAGATATAATGACAGAGTATCAATCGTCAGATATATTCACAGAGTATCAATTGTCAGATATATGGACAGAGAATCAATTGTTAGATATATTCACAGAGTATCAATTGTCAGATATATGGACAGAGTATCAATTGTCAGATATATGGACAGTGTATCAATCATCAGATATATTGACAGAGTATCAATTGTCAGATATATTGACAGAGTATCAATTGTCAGATATATTGACAGAGTATCAATTGTCAGATATATTGACAGAGTATCAATTGTCAGATATATGGACAGAGTATCAATTGTCAGATATAATGACAGAGTATCAATCGTCAGATATATTGACAGTGTATCAATTGTCAGATATATGGACAGTGTATCAATCGTCAGATATATGGACAGTGTATCAATTGTCAGATATAATGACAGAGTATCAATCGTCAGATATATTGACAGTGTATCAATTGTCAGATATATGGACAGTGTATCAATCGTCAGATATATTGACAGTGTATCAATCATCAGATATACGGACAGTGTATCAATCGTCAGATATATGGACAGTGTATCAATCATCAGATATATGGACAGTGTATCAATTGTCGGATATATGGACAGTGTATCAATTGTCAGATATATGGACAGAGTATCAATCGTCAGATATATGGACAGAGTATCAATTGTAGGATATATGGACAGAGTATCAATCGTCAGATAAATTGACAGAGTATCAATCGTCAGATATATTGACAGAGTATCAATTGTCAGATATATTGACAGAGTATCAATCGTCAGATATATGGACAGAGTATCAATCGTCAGATATATTGACAAAGTATCAATTGTCAGATATATGGACAGAGTATCAATCGTCAGATAAATTGACAGAGTATCAATTGTAAGATATATTGACAGTGTATCAATCATCAGATATATGGACAGTGTATCAATCGTCAGATATATTGACAGTGTATCAATCATCAGATATATTGACAGTGTATCAATCGTCAGATATATTGACAGTGTATCAATTGTCAGATATATTGACAGAGTATCAATAGTCAGATATATTGACAGATTATCAATTATCAGATATATTGACAGTGTATCAATCGTCAGATATATTAACAGAGTATCAATTGTCAGATATATGGACAGTGTATCAATCGTCAGATATATCGACAGAGTATCAATAGTCAGATATTGACAGATTATCAATCGTCAGATATATTGACAGAGTATCAATCGTCATATATATTGACAGAGTATCAATTGTCAGATATATTGACAGTGTATCAATCGTCAGATATATTGACAGAGTATCAATTGTCAGATATATTGACAGTGTATCAATCGTCAGATATATGGACAGAGTATCAATCGTCAGATATATTGACAAAGTATCAATTGTCAGATATATGGACAGAGTATCAATCGTCAGATATATTGACAGAGTATCAATTGTCAGATATATTGACAGAGTATCAATCGTCAGATATATGGACAGAGTATCAATCGTCAGATATATTGACAGAGTATCAATTGTCAGATATATGGACAGAGTATCAATCGTCAGATATATGGACAGAGTATCAATTGTAGGATATATGGACAGAGTATCAATCGTCAGATATATGGACAGAGTATCAATCGTCAGATATATGGACAGAGTATCAATCGTCAGATAAATTGACAGAGTATCAATTGTAAGATATATTGACAGTGTATCAATCATCAGATATATGGACAGTGTATCAATCGTCAGATATATTGACAGTGTATCAATCATCAGATATATTGACAGTGTATCAATCGTCAGATATATTGACAGTGTATCAATTGTCAGATATATTGACAGAGTATCAATAGTCAGATATATTGACAGATTATCAATTATCAGATATATTGACAGTGTATCAATCGTCAGATATATTAACAGAGTATCAATTGTCAGATATATGGACAGTGTATCAATCGTCAGATATATCGACAGAGTATCAATAGTCAGATATTGACAGATTATCAATCGTCAGATATATTGACAGAGTATCAATCGTCATATATATTGACAGAGTATCAATTGTCAGATATATTGACAGTGTATCAATCGTCAGATATATTGACAGAGAATCAATCGTCAGATATATTGACAGAGAATCAATCGTCAGATATATTGACTGAGTATCAATCGTCAGATATATTGACAGAGTATCAATCGTCAGATATATTAACAGAGTATCAATTGTCAGATATATGGACAGTGTATCAATCGTCAGATATATCGACAGAGTATCAATAGTCAGATATTGACAGAGTATCAATTGTCAGATATATTGACAGAGAATCAATCGTCAGATATATTGACAGAGTATGAAAATGTAAAATCGTCTGACTATTTCCGCATATTATTATTATACAGGATTTATATATTATTATTATTATTATACAGGATTTATATATTATTATTATACAGGATTTATGGCGCCAACAGTTTGCTCAGCACTTTACAATATAACGGGAGACAATACAGCAACAATACAGATCAATACAAGAGGGATAGGAGGGCCCTGATCCTGGGAGCGTACAATCTAGGAGGGAGGGGCTAGTGGTACAAAAGGTAATAAATGGGGGGGATGGGCTGGTAGGAGAAATAGAAAATTCCGTTATTAGCTGAAAAGGCAGACTGAAAAAGGAAAACGAATGCAGCCGTACGCTGCCTTTTTTTAATCTAATCGATCAATTCGATGACAATGACTAATTCTGCAGACAATCGAATGACTATAACTTCCCTTCCAATTGAATTCAAGCCGAATGGCCCGGGTAGAATAATATTATACAGGATTTATGGGGCCAACAGTTTGCTCAGCACTTAACAATATAAAGGGAGACAATACAATTACGATACTTTTCAGCACAGAAGGAATTGGAGGGCCCGGTTCACTTTAAACTGTTTTCCCATTTCTTTAGTTACTTCCTGGTGTCCATGCCTAGGCAAATGATGTCAAACATCCCAGGAGTCTTCAGGAGCGGAGGAGGAGTTTTCTCAACTAAGCACACCCTCCTGCCTGAGCCAAGGGCAGATGGATTCCAAGAAGTAAATGCTACAGGAAACATCTGCCCTTACTGAAGATGGGCCTTACAGCCACAAATTCTATGGGGGGGGGGGGGGGCGGACTGAGAATTCGAGCACTTGGCATGTGAGATGGGGACCTTAGATTGTAAGCTCTTGAGGGACGGGTCTTACGGGAACCTTAGAATGTAAGCTCTTGAGGGCAGGTTCTGGCATGTGAGACAGGGACCCTAGATTGCAAGCTTTTGAGGGCAGGGTCTGATGGGAACCAGGGGTGGACTGACCATTTGGAAACTCAGGCACTGCCCAAGGGCCCGGGGTCAGTAGGGGGCCCCATGAGATGCCCCTGGTACCTTTTATAGGCTTTTTTGGGTATGCTTTGAGTGTGGGCAAGGACACAGGGGCCCCATGATCCCCTATTGCCCAGGGGCCCCATGGGCCCCCTGGGGGGGGGTGTTTATCAAAGTGATTTCTTAGCAAGATACAGCCTGGAGACAAGGATGGATGAATTTGCTTTCAATATTAAAAATGAATTTTGGTTTGTGGTGCTCAGATTCAGCGAAGTTCCGCTTAGAGGTGAATTGTTCCCACTGGGGTCCCTTATCCCCTCCTCCTGCAGTAGTCTCACTCCCCCTGCTGCAGGCTCTGTCCTGTAATATATATGACAACAGAATGTGCTTCCCCCTGAAAGGTCTGCGGCAGATGGGAGGATCTGGAATTTCATTTACAAACCGCCAGCCGCATCATACGTGTGTCAGTACACACCACTCCGCCTGCCCTGCGCCCCCCATCTTTGATGCAGCATTTACACACGGCCCTGTTATTTACCTTCCGACACCACAGGAAGGGCAGCGGCAGGTGTTCCCACTGATTCTGTAAAATGACCCCCCCCCACAATGATGTGCTATCATCCCGACTCTCTGGATTGGACAGCTGTGTGCTGTGTGTGGGGAGTTCATGAACGGCACCCAGCGCCAATATATTATTAGAACAGGGGAAAAAAAAGTGGAAAACCTTGACACCCCCCCCCCCCCCCCGGTGACACCGATCCGACTGCCAGTGAAGTCACGCGATTTCAAAGTTGGGTGACACGGATATCTATGCAAGTCGCACCTGAAATGAAATAGTTGCATGTGCTACGTTAGAAGTCGGTGCGGTTGGACCAAGTTGGAATCGCATCGATATGACCGCTTTAACTGCCTCCCGCCCGCCATAGAAGGAAACGACGGGCGCAAGGCGGTTCTATCGTTGTGAGAGGATGTCACGTGACGTCCTACCACTCTAACCACGCGTGTGCACCACCCGGGGGATGTGCTGTGTCCCTGAGACGCAGCGCATCACCGATCAATGGAAAGAGCCAAAGATGTCAGATCTGTCATGTGATTAGCTGTGTCCAATCACAGCTGATCGCATGTAAATTAGGAAATGCCAGTAAGTGGCACCTGTCAGTGCCCATCAATGCCACATATCAGTGCCTACCAGTGCACATCAATGCCACATATCAGTGCCTACCAGTGCACATCAATGCCACATATCAGTGCCTACCAGTGCACATCAATTCTACATATCAGTGCCTACCAGTACACATCAATGCCACATATCAGTGCCTACCAGTGCACATCAATGCCACATATCAGTGCCTACCAGTACACATCAATGCCACATATCAGCGCCTACCAGTGCACATCAATTCTACATATCAGTGCCTACCAGTACACATCAATGCCACATATCAGTGCCTACCAGTACACATCAATGCCACATATCAGCGCCTACCAGTGCACATCAATGCCACATATCAGTGCCTACCAGTGCACATCAATGCCACATATCAGTGCCTACCAGTGCACATCAATGCCACATATCAGCGCCTACCAGTGCACATCAATGCCACATATCAGTGCCTACCAGTGCACATCAATGCCACATATCAGCGCCTACCAGTGCACATCAATGCCACATATCAGTGCCTACCAGTGCACATCAATGCCACATATCAGTGCCCATCTGAGCTGCCTTTCAGTGCCACCTATCAATGCCAGTTAGTGCCACCTATCAGAGCTCGTCATTGCTGCCTATCAGTGCCACCTAACAGTGCCATATATGAGTGCTGGTTTTCAGTGCCCATCAGTGATGCCTGTCAGTGCCTCCTCATCAGTGCAGCCCATCAGTGCCACCTACCAGTGCCTCCTCATCAGTGCCACCTACCAGTGCCTCCTCATCAGTGCCACCTATCAGTGCCCATCACTGCAGCCTCATTAGCACACATCAGTGAAGGAGAAAAATCACTTATTTACAAAATTTTATAAGAGAAACTAAGAAAACACTTTTTTTCAAAATATTCATATAAAATCATCATATATAAATGTAAAATAATGTAAAATAAATGCATAAATAAAACAAATAAAAATCAGAAATAACTATAAAATAATGTAAAAAAGGAATAGCGCCATGGCGTTGGTAGACTTGGTAAGCTGCAATATAATACATTTCTGCCTTTGGGTTCGGATACCCGGGGTATTTGCAGTCAGGGAAGTCGATGCTGCTGGGGGGGGGGGGGTCAGCTGTACAATGCCCTGAACATGATGGGGCTGCACCCAGTGGGAGTCCGGCTAGTATGATGAACAAGGAGCGGAGGAGGGCCGGACAGACAGGCACAATGACCCGCTGACAGGCTCATGAATGGATGAATACGCTGGAGGAGAGGCCTGGCACTCTGGTTTGGGCCATTTACAAGAATTATTGCCGGGAAGTAAAAGGTTCTTCTTCTGCTCCCTTCTGATTCATTACTACCTGAATGAAGGGAAAATCCGGAACAAATGTGACCCCGCCGGGAGCCCTGGACTGGATTCGGGGAATAATTGTTCATTAACCACTTCATGTCTGGACACTTTCACCCCTTCCAGTCCGGACACTTTCACCCCTTCCAGTCCGGACACTTTCACCCCCTTCCAGTCCGGACACTTTCCCCCCCTTCCAGTCCGGACACTTTCCCCCCCTTCCAGTCCGGACACTTTCACCCCTTCCAGTCCGGACACTTTCACCCCCTTCCAGTCCGGACACTTTCCCCCCCTTCCAGTCCGGACACTTTCACCCCCTTCCTGTCCAGACACTTTCACCCCCTTCCAGTCCGGACACTTTCACCCCCTTCCAGTCTGGACACTTTCACCCCTTTCCTGTCCGGACACTTTCCCCCTCTTCCAGTCCGGACACTTTCCCCCCTTCCAGTCTGGACACTTTCACCCCCTTCCAGTCCGGACACTTTCACCCCTTTCCATTCTGGACACTTTCCCCCCCTTCCATTCCGGACACTTTCCCCCTCTTCCAGTCCGGACACTTTCCCCCCTTCCAGTCTGGACACTTTCCCCCCCCTTCCATTCCGGACACTTTCCCCCTCTTCCAGTCCGGACATTTTCCCCCCTTCCAGTCTGGACACTTTCACCCCCTTCCAGTCCGGACACTTTCACCCCTTTCCATTCCGGACACTTTCACCCCTTTCCATTCCGGACACTTTCCCCCCTTCCAGTCCGGACACTTTCACCCCTTTCCATTCCGGACACTTTCACCCCTTTCCATTCCGGACACTTTCCCCCCTTCCAGTCTGGACACTTTCACCCCTTTCCAGTCCGGACACTTTCACCCCTTCCAGTCCGGACACTTTCACCCCCTTCCAATCCGGACACTTTCACCCCCTTCAAGTCCAGACACTTTCACCCCCTTCCAGTCCGGACACTTTCCCCCCTTCCAGTCCGGACACTTTCCCCCCTTCCAGTCCGGACACTTTCCCCCCTTCCAGTCCGGACACTTTCACCCCCTTCAAGTCCAGACACTTTCACCCCCTTCCAGTCCGGACACTTTCCCCCCTTCCAGTCCGGACACTTTCCCCCCTTCCAGTCCGGACACTTTCCCCCCCTTCCAGTCCGGACACTTTCCCCCCCTTCCAGTCCGGACACTTTCCCCCCCTTCCAGTCCGGACACTTTCCCCCCCTTCCAGTCCGGACACTTTCCCCCCTTCCAGTCCAGGCCAATTTTCAGCTTTCAGAGCTGTCACACTTTGAATGACAATTGCGCGGTCATGCAACACTGTACCCATATGAATTTTTTATTATTTTTTTGAGACAGATAAAGCTTTATTTTGGTAGTATTTATTCACGGCTGGGATTTTTATTTTTTTGCTATATAAATGAAAAAGTCCAAAAATGTTGAAAAAAAAGTGTTTTTCTTAGAAACTTTTGCAAATAAATAATATTTCATCATAAATCTCGGCCAAAATGTATTCCGTTATCTTTGGTGACATTCTCAGCTGACACCGGTGACAAAAGACGAGGGTTAGCTCATCCTTTGCCCCCCCGCCGGACTCTTCAGGACCTTTATTTTGAGCTGAGAGTATTCTTCGGACATTTCTTGTTTTACCCCCCATCCCCCCCCCTCCCCCCCAGAGGATCATTCAAGCTGGTCCTTGCTGTGTATACTCCCCTCGTTACTGTCAAAAACATTGATCCCGGGAGCGGAGCTGCGACAATTATCCGATAATGTCTCGTGTCAGTAAATGACAGCGCGTGTTTCTGCTGTGATTGCGCCTTTTCATGCAGTTTGGATTGATTCTGCAGCTGAAACTTAGGCTGGCCATACACTATACAGATTTCTATCCAATTTTTTGTCCAGTTTCTGCCCAATTTCCTCTATGTAGCACAAGGGCCAGCCTGATTGGATACAACTGAAAGTGTTGTTTAGGTCTGACCTCCTATTATCTGGTTTTTGGTAAATCTACAGCAAGAATCTCAAGAAAATTGTATAATGTATGGCCAGTCAGTGGCTCTGCGACTCTGGAAAAAGAGATGGAGGGAACCCCTCATAATGGGCACAGCGGGCGTACAGACCCGGGAACTCTGCACAGGGATGGTGGGAACCCCTCATAATGGTCACAGCGGGTGTACAGACCCGGGAACTCAGCACAGGGATGGTGGGAACCCCTCATAATGGTCACAGCGGGTGTACAGACCCGGGAACTCAGCACAGGGATGGTGGGAACCCCTCATAATGGGCACAGCAGGTGTACAGGCCCGGGAACTCAGCACAGGAATGGTGGGAACCCCTCATAATGGGCACAGAGGGCGTACAGACCCGGGAACTCAGCACAGGGACGGTGGGAACCCCTCATAATGGGCACAGAGGGCGTACAGACCCGGGAACTCAGCACAGAGACGGTGGGAACCCCTCATAATGGGCACAGAGGGCGTACAGACCCGGGAACTCAGCACAGGGATGGTGGGAACCCCTCATAATGGGCACAATGGGTGTACAGACCTGGGAACTCGGCACAGGGACGGTGGGAACCCCTCATAATGGGCACGGCGGGTGTACAGACCCGGGAACTCAGCACAGGGATGGTGGGAACCCCTCATAATGGGCACAGCGGGTGTACAGACCCGGGAACTCAGCACAGGGATGGTGGGAACCCCTCATAATGGGCACAGAGGGTGTACAGACCCGGAAGCTCAGCACAGGGATAGTGAGAACCCCTCATAATGGGCACAGCGGGTGTACAGACCCGGGAACTCAGCACAGGGATGGTGGGAACCCCTCATAATGGGCACAGAGGGTGTACAGACCCAGGAGCTCAGCACAGGGATGGTGGGAACCCCTCATAATTGGCACAGCAGGTGTACAGACCCGGGAACTCAGCACAGGGATGGTGGGAACCCCTCATAATTGGCACAGCAGGTGTACAGACCCGGGAACTCAGCACAGGGATGGTGGGAACCCCTCATAATTGGCACAGCAGGTGTACAGACCCGGGAACTCAGCACAGGGATGGTGGGAACCCCTCATAATTGGCACAGCGGGTGTACAGACCCGGGAACTCAGCACAGGGATGGTGGGAGCCCCTCATAATCGGCACAGCAGGTGTACAGACTGAAAGCAAGGTCCACTTTAAAATCACAAGCTTGCTGAGTGACACCACAAGAACTGCACATCCAGCCAGCAGTGAGCAGATCCTGAAGTTTGGCCTTCAATCACTGCACTTGCCTCGCTCATAATCCGTACATCCTGAATCCAGGACAACATAGGAAGCAGGTGCTGGGAACCCGAAACATTCACCGACCAGCATTGTGTTCTACATTCTACAGCAAAACACCATTTTTCTCACAGGAAGCCTTCAGGGATGAATTCTGTTTGTTTTCCATCCATTTGTGGAAGTTCGATGTTCTGTGCGCCCGGCGAATACAATGGTGAACGAGGAAAACGCGGAATAAAAATACAGCAATGACACCAATAAATAACGATCGGGGAAAGGTGTCACAGAGCGACCTCCAGGAAACCAACAATGTGCTGACGCGGGTTATGGTCAGGGGCGGACTGACAACTCATGGGGCCCCCGGGCAATAGGGGATCATGGGGCCCCTGTATCCTCACCCACAGCCAAAAGAAGCCTATGAAAAAGCCAATTAAAAGGTTCCAGGGGCATCCCATGGGGCCCCCTACTGACCCCGGGCCCTCGGGCAATGCCTGAGTGCCCAAATGGTCAGTCCGCCCCTGGTTACAATGTGAATACGTCCTCTATGACCTTCATCACCCGGGGAGTCTCAGCTCCGCCTACAATGTGAATACGTCCTCTATGACCTTCATCACCCGGGGAGTCTCAGCTCCGCCTACAATGTGAATACGTCCTCTATGACCTTCATCACCCGGGGAGTCTCAGCTCCGCCTACAATGTGAATACGTCCTCTATGGCCTTCATCACCCGGGGAGTCTCAGCTCCGCCTACAATGTGAATACGTCCTCTATGGCCTTCATCACCCGGGGAGTCTCAGCTCCGCCTACAATGTGAATACGTCCTCTATGGCCTTCATCACCCGGGGAGTCTCAGCTCCGCCTACAATGTGAATACGTCCTCTATGGCCTTCATCACCCGGGGAGTCTCAGCTCCGCCTACAATGTGAATACGTCCTCTATGGCCTTCATCACCCGGGGAGTCTCAGCTCCGCCTACAATGTGAATACGTCCTCTATGGCCTTCATCACCCGGGGAGTCTCAGCTCCGCCTACAATGTGAATACGTCCTCTATGGCCTTCATCACCCGGGGAGTCTCAGCTCCGCCTACAATGTGAATACGTCCTCTATGGCCTTCATCACCCGGGGAGTCTCAGCTCCGCCTACAATGTGAATACGTCCTCTATGGCCTTCATCACCCGGGGAGTCTCAGCTCCGCCTACAATGTGAATACGTCCTCTATGGCCTTCATCACCCGGGGAGTCTCAGCTCCGCCTACTATGTGAATACGTCCTCTATGACCTTCATCACCCGGGGAGTCTCAGCTCCGCCTACAATGTGAATACGTCCTCTATGGCCTTCATCACCCGGGGAGTCTCAGCTCCGCCTACAATGTGAATACGTCCTCTATGGCCTTCATCACCCGGGGAGTCTCAGCTCCGCCTACTATGTGAATACGTCCTCTTTGACCTTCATCACCCGGGGAGTCTCAGCTCCGCCTACAAGGTCACATGCGGCAACACGTAACATGTGGCCAAAACTACTGGCAGCTCACGTGACCCGAAGCCTAGGCATTGGTCACGTTGCCTTTCCCCCGCCCAGGCATGATCTCTGCCATTTTCATGGCCACGCCCACCACCTGTCCACAAGAATGCCGGGATTGGATATTATTATATAGTTACATTGTTTCAGCTTGGACCAATGTAACAATATGCCATACCTGGGGGGGGGGGGGTCCCTCTAGACCAGTGGTCTCCAAACTGCGGATGTGGCCCTTTGATTGCTTTTATCAGGCCCTTTCAACAATGGGGCATAATTTCCTCCAAGGACACCAATGAAGGGGCACAATTCTTCCCAATGACACCAACAATGGGGCCCAATGACATCAATGATTAGGCAGAATTCCTCCCAATGACACCACTGATGGGGTGCCAGTCCTGCCACTGACATCAAGACCTTATATACTCCCAATGATGGAGCACAATTCCTCCTAATGACACCAACAATGGGGCCACTGACACCAATGCCCACTTGTCCTGGCTCTCAGATTGTCACCTCATTCTCGGGTTGTCACCTCATTCTCGGGTTGTCACCTCATTCCTGTAAACCTGAACACAAGTTCATGACACCGGCTCTGACACCAATTTAATGCAGATAAGGCGCTAAGTGGGTTTAGCTCTTGCCGACCGCGCTGTAACCCGAATAATGGCTATAGTGAAGTCGTCCAGTTCTGAGAGGGTGTCTATTGATGTCGTTCCAGAACCCCGCCCTCCCGCACACTCATGGCCAATCACAGCGGCCCTTTACCGTGTGATCACAGATGATCACACTGTACACAGGGTTTGCCTATTATCAGCAGTACTCTCCTCATGCTGACAGCGCGGGAGAGGAGAGCAGGTAAGCGGTAATCAACACGGGACATCTACACTGATAATCAGTGCAGCCCCATCAGTGTCCATCATTGCTGCCTATCAGTGCCCAACAGTAATGCCTCTCAGTGCCCATCAGTGCTGCCCTTAAGTGCCCAACAGTAATGACTCTCAGTGCCCATCATTGCTGCCTATCAGTGTTCATCATTGCTGCCTATCAGTGTTCATCATTGCTGCCTATCAGTGTTCATCATTGCTGCCTATCAGTGCCCATCAGTGCTGCTTTTCAGTGCCCAACAGCAATGTCTCTTAGTGCCCATCATTGCTGCCTATCAGTGCTCATCATTGCTGCCTATTAGTGCCCATGAGTTCTGCCTTTCAGTGCCCAACAGTAATGTCTCTCAGTGCCCATCATTTCTGCCTATCAGTGCTGCCTATCAGTGCTCATCATTGCTGCCTATTAGTGCCCATGAGTTCTGCCTTTCAGTGCCCAACAGTAATGTCTCTCAGTGCCCATCATTTCTGCCTATCAGTGCTGCCTATCAGTGCTCATCATTGCTGCCTATCAGAGCCCATCAGTGCTGCCCTTAAGTGCCCAACAGTAATGTCTCTCAGTGCCCATCATTGCTGCCTATCAGTGTCCATCATTGCTGCCTATCAGTGCCCATCAGTGCTGCCTTTCAGTGCCCAAAAGTACTGTCTCTCAGTGCCCATCATTGCTGCCTATCGGTGCCCATCAGTGCTGCCCTTAAGTGCCCAACAGTAATGTCTCTCAGTGCCCATCATTGCTGCCTATCAGTGTCCATCATTGCTGCCTATCAGTGCCCATCAGTGCTGCCTTTCAGTGCCCAAAAGTACTGTCTATCAGTGCCCATCATTGCTGCCTATCGGTGCCCATCAGTGCTGCCCTTCAGTGCCCAATAGTAATGTCTCTCAGTGTCCATCAGTGCTGCCTATCAGTGTCCATCATTGCTGCCTATCAGTGCCCATCAGTGCTGCCTTTCAGTGATGCCTCTCATTGCCCATCAGTGCCATTTGTCAGTGCCTAATAATTAGTGCCACTTATCAATGCCCATCAGTGCAGCCTGATTAGTGCCTCCTGATCAGTGCCGCCTTAACAGTAACCATCAATGCCGCCTCATCAGTGCAGTCTATCAGTGCCCATCAGTGAAGAGGAAAAATTACTTCTATACAAAAGTTTACAACAGAAACAAAGAAAAACTTTTTTTTTAAATTTTCACTCTTTTTTGCTGTTGCTGTTGAGAGGAGCCAGCAGGGTGCTGTGCATAGCTTCCTGAAAACACCACAGCACCCTGCCAGCTCCTCTCAGCAGCAAGGCATAGAGAAGCACAGAGACCCAGTGATGATGTCACAGGGCCTAAAAGAAGGTCTGAAATGAACATGGAATGGTTTTCATCGGCCTGTTAGGGGATAAACCAGGGAAGGCAAACAAATAATCAGATTACACATCGGCTTCATTACTGCAGACTGGACTGATACGTTGTTCACCCTGTGCCAAGATCTGTCACACGCATGAACCTCAGTCATGAATACTGAATGACGGGACAACATTTCTGCCAAAAAAAAACGTCCACTTTACCATCTATAAATGCATTTATGCTCAAATGAATCGCAACAAAGGACAGCGGGACAAAAGAGCCGAACGACCAGAGATGAATTCATAATCCACCAATGCCATCTGTTGGAGCCAGCCAATTAGCCAACGATAAAAAACGCATTTACTGCGGGCAATCCGGCACGACCCTTCCACAGAGCGCCATCACTGAGCAGAAAGCTTTACAATCACTGTCAATTCTGTGTGAAGGCGATATGACGTCGTCTGTGATAACTGCTCCCACTGTGAAAACACGCACACTTCACACGCGGTAAAACATTTTAAATCGCGGAAAAAACAGCTTTTTCTAACTTTTTTTGACCAAAAAATATTTTGTTTTATGGTCAAAACTCTAAAAACCGCAAACGCGAAAAAACGCGTCAAAACGCCACTAAACGCTAATACAAAAACACTAAAAACTGCTGAAAAACACCTTTTTAACGTGACTTTCCACAGCTAATGTTACCAGCGTTATTATAATGCTCCGTGTGCATGGAGTCTGAAAACGCCCCATGTGTATGGAGTCTGAAAACGCCCCATGTGTATGGAGTCTTAAAACGCCCCTTGTGCGTGGAGCCTGAAAATGCCCCGTGTGCATTGATCCTGAAAACACCCCGTGTGTGTGGAGCCTGAAACCGCCCCATGTGTGTGGAGCCTGAAAACGTCCGCTGTGCGCAGAGCCTGAAAACGTCCCGTGTGTGCGGAGTCTGAAAACGCTCTGTGTGCGTGGAGCCTGAAAACGCCCCGTGTGTGTGGAGTCTAAAAATGCCCCATGTGCATGGAGCCTGAAAATGCCCCGTGTGCGTGAAGCATGAAAACGTCCCGTGTGTGTGGAGTCTGAAAACGTCCCATATGCGTGGAGCCTGAAAACGCCCCGTGTGCGCTGAGCCTGAAAATGCCTCGTATATGTGGAGCCTGAAAACACCCCGTGTGTGAGGAGCCTGAAAACACCCCGTGTGTGAGGAGCCTGAAAATGCCCTGTGTGCGTGGAGCCTGAAAACGTCCCATGTGCATGGAGCCTGAAAACGCCCCGTATGCGCGGAGCCTGAAAACGCCCCGTGTGCCAGAAGCCTGAAAACGCCCCGTGTGCGTGGAGCCTGAAAATGCCCCGTGTGCCAGAAGCCTGAAAAGCCCCGTGTGCGTGGAGCCTGAAAATGCCTTGTGTGCGTGAAGCCTGAAAACGTCCCGTGTGCGTGGAACCTGAAAATGCCCTGTTTGCGTGAAGCATGAAAACGTCCTGTGTGCGTGGAATCTGAAAATGCCCTGTGTGCGTGGAGCCTGAAAACGCCCCGTGTGCGTGGAGCCTGAAAATGCCCCGTGTGCCAGAAGCCTGAAAAGCCCCGTGTGCGTGGAGCCTGAAAATGCCTTGTGTGCGTGAAGCCTGAAAACGTCCCGTGTGCGTGGAACCTGAAAATGCCTTGTGTGCGTGAAGCCTGAAAATGCCTTGTGTGCGTGAAGCCTGAAAACGTCCCGTGTGCGTGGAACCTGAAAATGCCCTGTTTGCGTGAAGCATGAAAACGTCCTGTGTGCGTGGAATCTGAAAATGCCCTGTGTGCGTGGAGCCTGAAAACGCCCCGTGTGCGTGGAATCTGAAAATGCCCCGTGTGCGTGGAGCCTTAAAACTCCCTGTGTGTGTGGAGCCTGAAAACGCCCCGTGTGCGTGGAGCCTGAAAACGTCCCGTGTGTGTGGAGCCTGAAAACGCCCCGTGTGCGTGGAGCCTGAAAACGTCCCCTGTGCAGGGAGCCTGAAAACGCCCCGTGTACGCGGAGTCTGAAAATGTCCTGTGTGCATAGAGCCTGAAAACGCTATGTGTGTGTGAATCCTGAAGACGTCCCATGTACGTGGAGCCTGAAAACACCCCGTGTGCGTGGAGCCTGAAAATGCCTCATGTGTGTGGAGTCTGAAAACGTTTTGTGTACGTGGAGCCTGAAAACGTCCCGTGTGCGCTGAGCCTGAAAACGCCCCGTATGCGTGGAGCCTGAAAACGCCCCGTGTGCGTGGAGCCTGAAAACGCCCCGTATGCGCTCAGCCTGAAAACGTCCCGTGTGCGCTGAGCCTGAAAACGCCCCGTGTGTGCTGAGCCTGAAAACGTACCGTGCGCGGGGAGCCTGAAAACGTCCCGTGTGCGTGGAGCCATGTGAGGCAGTCCCACCCGAACGATGCTTTGGAACCATCTTCCAACAAGCGCATTAGGAAGCACGGATGTGTGAAGCGCTCTCGCTCCGCAGACCACCGAATGTTTGGGGTCATTTACATGGAGACAAAGGCTATTGTGCGATTCGGCCGTTTTATTCGGACATTAATTAGGGGCCTTATCAGTCCAACGCACTGCTGGCTTCTGTAAGCTCAGCTGTTCACGGATTTACTGCTCTTTTGACAAAGATTTATTTTTCCCAACTCTGGGGGTCAAACTCCCCGCTGATCGTACCGGACTGAGTCACCAGCCTTCCCCAAGCCCATCTTGTGGGATCCCTGCATGACACCAGCGGCCTCAAACCGCGATATTCCTCAATTCAAGCGTCTCCTATTATTTCCTGATCAGGTCCCTCCCCTCCAGACAGGCAGATACTTGGTGGGGGACAATACTGATCTGCCTTTGTGCCCCGCACAGCAGGAGGCCACGAAGCTCATACAGGGACAGTCAGTTGAATACTCACTCATGTCCTCCCCCCAATACACTCCAATTGTACATAAAGTTGGGACTACATTGGAACTTTGTTAACTATCCAAACTTTTGTCAAAATAAAGTAAAATATGTACGCTACTGACTGACGGGGCCATTTATAACAGGTCACATGACACGATCGGCTCTCCATTATACATCACATGCCGGCGGGTGTCAGCGGACAATAGAAGACTATGGAAGGATCTATCGGATCTGCCTGAACGGATCCCCATCCATCTGTTTGTGGCATACAGGATCGGATTGGATGCCACCTGAACGGATCCCCATCCATCTGTTTGTGGCATACAGGATCGGATTGGATGCCACCCGAACGGATCCCCATCCATCTGTTTGTGGCATACAGGATCGGATTGGATGCCGGCGGGTGTCAGCGGACAATAGAAGACTATGGAAGGACCTAACGGGTCTGCCTGAACGGATCCCCATCCATCTGTTTGTGGCATACAGGATCGGATCAGATGCCGGTGGGTGTCAGCAGACAATAGAGGTCTATGGAAGGACCTGTCGGGTCCACCTGAATGGATCCCCATCCGTTTTTGGCGTACAGGATTGGATCAGGTGCCAGCGGGTGTCAGCGGACAATAGAGGTCTATGGAAGGACCTATCAAGTCCGCCTGAAAGGATCCCCATCCATCTGCTTTTGGCATACAGGATCGGATCGGATGCCGGCGGATGTCAGCGGACAATAGAAGTCTATGGAAGGACCTATCGGGTCCGCCTAAACGGATCACCATCCATCTGTTTTTGGCGTACAGGATCAGATCGGATGCCGGCGGGTGTCAGCAGCCAATAGAACTCTATGGAAGGACCTATCTGGTCCGCCTGAACAGATCCCCATCCATCTGTTTTTGGTGTACAGGATCGGATCGGATGCCGGCGGGTGTCAGCGGACAATAGAAGTCTATGGAAGGACCTATAGGATCTGCCTGAACGGATCCCCATCCATCTGTTTGTGGCATACAGGATTGGATCGGATGCCGGAGGGTGTCAGCAGACAATAGAGGTCTATGGAAGGACCTATCGAGTCCACCTGAACGGATCACCATCCATCTGTTTTTGGCGTACAGGATCTGATTGGATTGGATGCCAGCGGGTATCAGTAGACAACAGAAGTCTATCGAAGGACCTATTGGGTCCACTTGAATGGATCCCCATCCATCTGTTTTTGGCGTACAGGATCGGATCGGGTGTGAGCGGACAATAGAGGTCTATGGAAGGACCTAGGGGGTCCGCCTGAATGGATCCCCATCCATCTGTTTTTGGCATACAGGATCGGATCGGATTGGATCAGATGCCAGCAGGTGTCAGCGGACAATAGAAGTCTATGGATGGACCTCTCAGGTCCGCCTGAACAGATCCCCATCCATCTGTTTTTGCTGTACAGGATTGGATGCCGGCGGTTGTCAGCGGACAAGCGAAGTCTATGGAAGGACCTATCGGGTCCGCCTGAACGGATCCCCATCCATCTGTTTTTGGCGTACAGGATTGGATCAGATGCCGCTGGTCCACTGAAGTCTATGGATTGGGCCAATTGGCTCCACTTGAAAAAGGGACAGGCAGACCCCCATTGGTCCGCTCATGTGGAAGGGGCCGTACTGCTTTAATCCACTCAATAGGACAAGGCAAATTCTTCTAGGCAAGCGGGGAAATTCAAATTTGAAAACTCTCTCATCCGACGCTGACCTGCTTTGACATGAAACCGAAGCATTTAAAAAAAAAAAAAACACAGAACGAACTGCCAAAAATAACTGCGAACTGTGATACCCAGGGGCCCCAAGGAGCTTGCAGCTTGGCAGAGAATCACAAGGTGGGAATTTGGCAGAGGAAACGACCCGTCAACGCTGAGAAGCAGTGCCCTCTGCGCTGTTTATGTTGGAGGAGACAAGGCCGCTTTTGTGGGGTGGAGATAGCGGGACGCGGTGAATGAGCTCGGTTACCAGGGCCCTTCAAGGTACACGGTGATCCCCAACCCATTCCTGGTCCGTACACCGTCACCATGGTAACGTTATCACCGGGGTTGGAAGCACGAGGTGTTGGCTGGTGTCTGAATTGTATGAACGTGCCGAGGCAAAGGTCTTGAATTCTCTCCAAAGCCAACAAGGAGTGCACAACGAGGTCAGCTTTATCAGCCAGGCCTCCCTAGTAAACAAATCTCATGGCAGATCCTCTGCGGATTAGGAGATCTGAGACACAGGATCCTGGAGCAATCGAGTTTGCTGGACACGTGCCGCCCAATGCGTTTTCGGGAAGAATTGAAAAAAAGAAAACTTTACATAGTCAGATTCTGTAAAATGACGAGTTAAAGGTGAACAACAGGGGAAAAGTTACCCTTGCAGTGGGTCCCCCAAAACAGGAAGAAAAATGTTACATTTGCAGTGGATCCCCCAACATGGGGGAAAAAAAAAACATTTTCCTTGCAGTGGGTCCCCCAACATGAAAAAAAAGTTACCCTTGCAGTGGGTCCCCCAATACAGGGAAAAAGAAAACATTACCTTTGCAGTGGGTCCTCCAACACGGAGGAAAAAAAACATTATCCCTGCAGTGGGTCCCCCAACATGGAAAAGAGTGTTGCCCTTGCAGTGGGTCCCCCAAAACAGGAAAAAAAGGTTACATTTGCAGTGGCTCCCCCAACATGGGGGGGGGGGAAACATTACCCTTGCAGTGGGTCCCCCAACACTGAAAAAAGTTACTCTTGCAGTGGGTGCACCCCAACACAGGGAAATGCAGTGGGTCCCTCAACAATTAAAAAAAAATTTTTACCCTTGCAGTGGATCCCCCAACATGGAAAAGAGTGTTGCCCTTTCAGTGGGTCGCCCAAAACAGGAAAAAAAGGTGACATTTGCTTGGTTTCCCCAACATCACCCTTGCAGTGGGTCCCCCAACACTGAAAAAAGTTACCATTGCAGTGGGTGCACCCCAACACAGGGAAAAAGAAAACATTACCTTTGCATTGGGTCCCCCAACAATGAAAAAAAAATTTACCCTTGCAGTGGATCCCCCAACATGGAATAGAGTGTTGCCCTTGAAGTGGGTCCCCCAAAACAGGAAAAAAAGTTACATTTGCAGTGGGTCCCCAACAAAGGGGGGGGGGGGGAACATTACCCTTGCAGTGAGTCCCCCAACACAGAGGAAAAAAAACATTATCCCTGCAGTGGGTCCCCCAACATGGAAAAGAGTGTTACCCTTGCAGTGGGTCCCCCAAAACAGGAAAAAAAGGTTACATTTGCAGTGGGTCCCCCAACATGGGGGGGGGAACATTACCCTTGCAGAGTCCCCCAACACTGAAAAAAGTTACTCTTGCAGTGGGTGCACCCCAACACAGGGAAAAAGAAAACATTACCTTTGTAGTGGGTCCCCCAACAATGAAAAATTTTTTTTACCCTTGCAGTGGATCCCCCAACATGGAATAGAGTGTTGCCCTTGAAGTGGGTCCCCCAAAACAGGAAAAAAAGTTACATTTGCAGTGGGTCCCCAACAAAGGGGGGGGGAAACATTACCCTTGCAGTGAGTCCCCCAACATGGGGGAAAAAAACATTATCCTTGCAGTGGGTCCCCCAACATGGAAAAGAGTGTTGCCCTTGAAGTGGGTCCCCCAAAACAGGAAAAAAAGTTACATTTGCAGTGGGTCCCCAACAAAGGGGGGGGGGAACATTACCCTTGCAGTGAGTCCCCCAACATGGGGGAAAAAAACATTATCCTTGCAGTGGGTCCCCCAACATGGAAAAGAGTGTTGCCCTTGCAGTGGGTCCCCCAAAACAGGAAAAAAGGTTACATTTGCAGTGGCTCCCCCAACGTGGGGGAACAAAAACATTACCCTTGCAGTGGGTACCCCAACAGGAAAAAAAATATGCTGCCCTTGCAGTGGGTCCCTCAACACTGAAAAAAAAGTTATCCTTGCAGTGGGTCCCCAAAAAATGAAAGCATTACCTTTGCAGTGGGTGCCCCAACACTGAAAAAAAAGTTACCCTTGCAGTGGGTCCCCCAAAAAAGAAATCATTACCTTTGCAGTGGGTCCCCCAACACTGAAAAAAAAGTTACCCTTGCAGTGGGTCCCCCAAAAAAGAAATCATTACCTTTGCAGTGGGTCCCCCAACACTGAAAAAAAAAATGTTACCCTTAAAGTGGGTCCCCCAACATGGAAAAGAGTGTTGCCCTTGGAGTGTGTACCCCAAAACAGGGAAAAAAGTCACATTTGCAGTGAGTCCCCCAACATGGGGGGAAAAAATGACCTTTACAGTGAGTCTTTTGCCTTGGCAGTGGGTCTCCCAACGTGGCAAAATATGTCCCCCAACTTAGGCCCCCTCAAAAGCCGCCTCTCTTCACTGTCTGACCAATAGCAGCTTTCTGCCACTTCAGATCATCTCAGCATTGATATGCTGCTGGGAAGAGACCACACGCATGAACAAAAATGCAGACCTTCACCTGACAAAGGCACGGGGGGCACCATGAAAGTACAGTCAGTTTTTTCTTTCTTTCACACAGAAGATTTTTGTTATATTGTAAGTTGATGACATTTCTGCTATATGACTTTTCTGGATGCAAACGTCGCTTGGCTGGTTTCCGCAGGTTTAACGTCACCCACACACGTCTCTGCCATTTCCTTATCTGTCATACAAGTAACATGTGACAGCGTGTGGTTACCCGCTAAGTTGTGAAATAATCCGCAATAGTGGCCAGACATGAAACAAACCCCCCGAGTCTAAAGAATAACCCCGCTGTATGTTACCAGCCTGCACAGTATCCCCTTGTAATGAAAACCGTGTGTGTTTTTCTTTTCCGTATCGTCTGGAATATCCCGCTCACGCCGCTTGTTTATTTTATTGACAGAAAAAAACCTACAGAAGCTCAATTTGTACTTTTTAAACTCAAAGGAATTAAAGTCGTTTCTCCAGAGTTCCTGGCACAGCTTCAGAAGACAGCCGCCCACCTCCAGCTACCGCCGAAGTCTGCCGATTCAAAACCGTTGGTCAGATTTGAATGAAGTTCATTCCTTGGGGCGAAGATTTTATAGAGGGGATTAAAAGTGAACTGCAGGAAGGTAGAAAAACACTATTTTCTCCGGTTATGTATATTTACAGTGTATGTGTATATATATATATATACATACTGTGTGTGTGTGTGTAAATATACAAAACTGGAGAAAGTAGTGTTTTTATGCCTTCACCCCAAGGAATGAACTTCATTCAAATCTGTATGTATATATATATATATATATGTACAGTGGGGCAAAAAAGTATTTAGTCCCCACCAATTGTACAAGTTCCCCCACTTACAGAGATGAGAGAGGCCTGTAATTGGCATCATAGGGAGACCTCAACTATGACAGACAAAATGAGAAAACAAATCCAGACAATCACATTGGCTGATTTGGAAAGAATTTATTTGCAAATTATGGTGGAAAATAAGTATTTGGTCGCCTACAAACAAGCAAGATTTCTGGCTCTCACAGACCTGGACCTTCTTCTTTAAGAGGCTCCTCTGTCCTGCACTCATTACCTGTATCAATGGCACCTGTTTGAACTTGTTATCAGTATAAAAGACACCTGTCCACAACCTCAAACAGTCACACTCCAAACTCCACTATGGTGAAGACCAAAGAGCTGTTGAAGGACACCAGAAACAAAATTGTAGACCTGCACCAGGCTGGGAAGACTGAATCTGCAATAGGCAAGCAGCTTGGTGTGAACAAAATCAACTGTGGGAGCAATAATTAGAAAATGGAAGACATACAAGACCACTGATAATCTCCCTCGATCTGGGGCTCCATGCAAGATCTCACCCAGTGGGGTCAAAATGATCACAAGAACGGTGAGCAAAAATCCCAGGACCACACGGGGGGACCTAGTGAATGACCTGCAGAGAGCTGGGACCAACGTAACAAAGGCTACCATCAGTAACACACTACGCCGCCAGGGACTCAGATCCTGCAGTGCCAGACGTGTCCCCCTGCTTAAGCCAGTACATGTCCGGGCCCGTCTGAAGTTTGCTAGAGAGCATTTGGATGATCCAGAAGAGGATTGGGAGAATGTCATATGGTCAGATGAAACCAAAATAGAACTGTTAGAAACACAACTCGTCGTGTTTGGAGGAGAGAGAATGCTGAGTTGCATCCAAAGAACACCATACCTACTGTGAAGCATGGGGGTGGCAACATCATGTTTTGGGGCTGTTTCTCCGCAAAGGGAAGAGGACGACTGATCCATGTACAGGGCAGAATGAATGGGGCCATGTATCGTGAGATTTTGAGTGCAAACCTCCTTTCATCAGCAAGGGCATTGAAGATGAAACGTGGTTGGGTCTTCCAACATGACAATGATCCCAAACATACCACCCGGGCAACGAAGGAGTGGCTTCGTAAGAAGCATTTCAAGGTCCTGGAGTGGCCTAGCCAGTCTCCAGATCTCAACCCCATAGAAAACCTTTGGAGGGAGTTGAAAGTCCATGTTGCCCAGTGACAGCCCCAAAACATCACTGCTCTAGAGGAGATCTGCATGGAGGATGGGCCAACATACCAGCAACAGTGTGTGCCAACCTTGTGAAGACTTCCAGGAAACGTCTGACCTCTGTCATTGCCAACAAAGGATATATAACAAAGTATTGACATGAACTTTTGATATTAACCAAATACTTATATTCCACCATAATTTGCAAATAAATTCTTTCCAGATCAGCCAATGTGATTGTCTGGATTTGTTATCTCATTTTGTCTCTCATAGTTGAGGTCTCCCTATGATGCCAATTACAGGCCTCTCTCATCTTTGTAAGTGGGAGAACTTGTACAATTGGTGGGGACTAAATACTTTTTTGCCCCACTGTATATATATATATATATATATTGTATAATCTCTCTCTCTCTCTCTCTCTATACAGTATATATATATATACTGTTGCTCTAGATCTGAGGGGAAGCTCTGCTGGTTTCTATTATTTTACAGGATTTATATAGCGCCAATAGTTTGCGTAGCACTTCGCATTATAAAGGGAGACAATACATTTTCAATACAATGAAATACAAGAGGGTTAAGAGCTCATAAGAGCTTACAATCTAATATCATCCAATCATGTGCAAGCAAAAATTAAAACTGTATTCTTTTCCTTGCACATGATTGGGTATTCTTTGCAAAGTGAAGCTTCACCTCATTTCCTAAGCTCTGCACTTGCAGTGCGCACTACATTTGCCTTTAGTAAATCCACCCCAATGCGTCCTGTTATTATGATGATTATTATTATATAAACCATCAGCAATGTTCTGTCTGATCACCTAGTACTGCATAATACAAATACAGTGGTTCCTCGGTTTATGAATTTAATGCGTTCTCTGGGACGCCACAGTTTCCCACGTGCTACCCAGAGACGGCGGGGGCGGCGCTATAAATCTCCCAGGCGCAATGCATCCTGGGGAAACTTGCTTCGTATTGAGAAAAAAATTGGTAAACCGAGGCATTATTTTCAATGGATTTTCATCCGTAAACCGAAAATGACGGTAACCGAGGCGTTCACAAACCGAGGTACGCCTGTACATTATAAATCGTGAGCAAAACCTGTCCCAGACTGCCGTGACTTCATCCAGCCACTAGATGGCACCATAATTAAACTGAACTGCAGTGAAAGGCACTCAATTCTCATCCAGGCTTTAAAGAGAACCTGTCCTTTGCTGACAGCAGGCAAAGTAAACGTTTCATAGCAAACACATTTAGAATGATGCATTTATTATGTGTTTACCCTGTTCTGCTTCAATGCTTCAATCCCGACAACTCCAGAAGCTGCTGTGTAAATGTCGGCTTCTTGAGAAAGTCCCGACCGACCTTGCACCCCATTCCCGGCCCTCGGTTCGGCGTGCTGGGATATGGTGCCACAAGGAGATATTATAAATGGCTCACTACGGGGTCCACTGTAAAATCTACGGGTGCTGGTTGGTCAATTGCTCTCTGATATACGAGACAAAAAAAAAAGCTTAATTTTGCGCCCAGCAGTCACCAGATCACCAGTTTTGGGTGGGTGGAGGGGGGGGGGGGAGGGGTAAGATGTCCACCTCCAAGCAAAGACACAGTGCAAGCTCAGCAGTTCAGTAATGAGAGAAGATCAGCTGCAAGGAGTCTTAAGCTGGCCACACGATATATAACTTTATTGCCCAATTTCTGAACAATTTCCTTTAATTCTACCTTCAGCTATGTGGTGCGAGGGCCCGCCTGATTGGATGCAAATTGAAAGTGTTGTTTAGTTTTGACCTCCTATTATATGGTTTTTGGTAAATCTAAAGGAAAATTGTACAAGAAAATTGTATAATGTATGGCCAGCCTTACAGGCAATAGTGGTGATTAGTCCTTGAAGTGGAACTTCACTCTCTCAATCAGAATTGTTTGTGATCCTCATGGAGCTGGCATTAGTAAATAGATAGGAAGGTATAATATATTTATTTGTTTTAAACTTCTTTTTTTTACATTTCTTTAGTTACTTCCTGGTTTCTTGCCTAGGAAAATGATGTCATACATCCCAGGAGTCTTCAGGAAGGGAGGAGGGGTCTTCTCGGCTGAGCACACCCACCTGCCTGAGCTAAGGGCATATGGAAGAAAATGCTACATGAATCATCTGCCCTTACGCAAGATGGCCACTGCCAGAAATGCTACATGAATCATCTGCCCTTACGCAAGATGGCCACTGCCAGAAATTCTACGGGGTATTTTTCAAGGTGATGGAGATATGGATGGATGGAGACATGGATGGATAGGGGAGGGGGGGGTTGCTTTGAATATTAAAAATGAATTAAGCATACAGACGTACCTCGGTTTGCGAATGAAAATCCATTGAAAATAATGCATCGGTTTACAAATTTTTTTCACAATACGAAGTAAGTTTCCCCAGGATGCATTGCACCTGGGAGGTTTATAGAGGCGGCCGCGTGCCTTTAAAGTGCACTTTATAAAGAGTTTTGAACAGATAAAAGACTTTTTTTGTTTACTTTATTCTGACCTCCGGAACGGATGAATTGGTTTTCAGTGCATTTCTATGGGAGACCACATTATAGTTTACAAATTTTTCGCAATATGAAACGTCCCGCAGAACGCATTAAATTCGTAAACCGAGGTACGCCTGTATTTGGTTCTCAGTGTAGTTCCACTTTAAAGTTGACTTTTCCCTTCTTTAACTTACATTTTACCTAAATTTCATATCAGCATGCAGAGATGAAATCATCTAACATCGATTGTGTGTGTGTGTGTGTCGTTGGGGTCCTCTTTAACCCAGCCATACACCAAAACGCACTCTCCGCTCCTCACAAGACCTCCTACTCTCTAGTTCCCTGGTCTCCTCCTCCCATACCCGTCTCCAGGACTTCTCTAGGGCTTCCCCCATCCTCTGGAACTCCCTACCCCAATCCTTCAGACTATCACCTACTCTCCTCAGCTTTAGGCACACCCTGAAATCCATCTCTTCAGGGAAGCCTACCCCACCCTCAGCTAATTACTGAACTCCTCCTCTCTTCCTACCACTCCATCCCCCACAGCTACCACCATCCCCTCCCTCCTAGATTGTAAGCTCCAAGGAGCAGGGCCCTCGAATCCCTCGTGTATTGAATCGTATTGTTACTGTACTGTCTCGTGTATTGTCTCCCATTATAATGTACAGCGCTGAGAAAACTATTGGCGCTATATAAATCCTGTAGAATAATAATAATAGTAGTATTTTGTTTGAAATTTTCATGTTTATTTTCTTTTCTAACCATTAGTGAAGTAAAACGCGTTTCAAGGGGCAATCCCCTCTTCTTCAAATCTCTGAAGAAGAGGGGATCGCCCTTTGAAACACGTCAGCCATTTGGAGGGTCCTCTCAAGTTTGGAAGTGGGCTAAATCCGTTTTGGACTTTGATATGCTTTTGTTACTGAATTTTTTATTGAGTATACCTCTATTTTTGATTCAATGAAGCTACCTCCCAGGTAATGCACAAGGTTGGTGCGCCCTCTCTTCATTGTTTTACAGTGCTTCTCCTAGGTTCCCCCCGACCCTTAGAGGGCAGCAAAGCCTGTGCCGGCATTGGAATTGCTAAGGACCTAAGCAGGGGCGCACTGACCATTTGGAAACTCGGAACTGCCCGAGGGCCCGGGGTCAGTAGGGGGCCCCATGAGATGCCCCTGGTACCTTTTTCATAGGCCTTTTTCAGTTTGGGCAAGGACACAGGGGCCCCATGATCCCCTATTGCCCAGGGGCCCCATGAGTTGTCAGTCCGCCCCTGGACCTGAGATCCATTCATCACCAGTACACCACTATTGCGTTGGATTTTTGTCATTTCTGCCTTTTCCTGGGCACAGCCAGGGGTGTATTTAGGATTTGTTCTGCCCTAGGCACCACAAAAATTCGGCCAACCCAACCTCCCCCGTGGAAAGAGCCCAATACCAACCAGCACCCCCCCCCCCACCGTGGAGAGAGCATAATAGTGACCAACAACCCCCCAAAGGAGAGAGCATAACATCAACCAGCAACCCGCCCCCCAAAGGGGAGAGTCTGAAACCCACCAACACCACCTCCCACCCTGCTGGCCGACAAGACAATGAGAGTCGGGTTCTGCATACACCGTCAAGCAGCTCACAGCCTCTCTCGGATCCCACTTGGTCCCCATGCGGCATGTGCTCCTTCTGGGGAGCAGCGCTGCCCCCCTGAAAATTGCCACCCTAGGCAAATGCCTTGTTTGCCTAGTGGTAAATACACCCCTAGGCACAGCCTGACTGCCATTGGTCTGGAGAAGTACAGCGCTGGGCACCGTTGTCACAGCAATCACTCCTCGGCACACAGCTCTTCTAGGCTTAGTGGGTTTCATTTAAAAATCCTTCTCAGGCACAAAATCACTTCGGTCAACATGTTAGCGAAAGACAAATATTTGTCGTTTTTGTAGAACTGTTACCATGTAACAACACAATCTGCTACAATGTCACCAGACAAAGATACGTCTCAGCCATGTAAAGTGTACCTGGACTTGTTCACCATCAAAAGGAGAGAAGTATGAAAACTGCCACTTCTGACTTCTTTCTGCTGGTGCCGGCTACGGGCTGCCGTCCTAATCCTTCCTTCACTACTTGCCGATTCACAGCCTGGGGGTGAGGAGCGGCTCGTAGAAATGGTCATCTGCCTCGAAGGGTCGGGGTCTGTTTTAACCACTTCAAGTCCAGACACTTTCACCCCCTTCCAGTGCGGACACTTTCACCCCCTTCCAGTGCGGACACTTTCACCCCCTTCCAGTGCGGACACTTTCACCCCCTTCCAGTCCGGACACTTTCCCCCCCTTCCAGTCCGGACACTTTCACCCCCCTTCCAGTCCGGACACTTTCCCCCCCTTCCAGTCCGGACACTTTCTCCCCCTTCCAGTCCGGACACTTTCCCCCCCCTTCCAGTCCGGACACTTTCCCCCCCTTCCAGTCCGGACACTTTCACCCCCTTCCAGTCCGGACACTTTCCCCCCCCTTCCAGTCCGGACACTTTCCCCCCCTTCCAGTCCGGACACTTTCCCCCCCCTTCCAGTCCGGACACTTTCCCCCCCTTCCAGTCCGGACACTTTCCCCCCCTTCCAGTCCGGACACTTTCACCCCCTTCCAGTCCAGACACTTTCACCCCCTTCCAGTCCGGACACTTTCCCCCCTTCCAGTCCGGAAACTTTCCCCCCTTCCAGTCCGGACCATTCCCCCCCCCCCTTCCAGTCCTGATACTTTCCCCCCCTTCCAGTCCGGACACTTTCACCCCCTTCCAGTCCGGACACTTTCACCCCTTCCAGTCCGGACACTTTCCCCCCTTCCAGTCCGGACACTTTCCCCCTCTTCCAGTCCAGACACTTTCACCCCCTCCCAGTCCGGACACTTTCCCCCCCTTCCAGTCCGGACACTTTCCCCCCCTTCCAGTCTGGACACTTTCCCCCCATTCCTGCCCGGACACTTTCCCCCCCGTCCAGTCCAGACACTTTCATCCCGTTCCACATGCACTCTCCCAAGAAAAAAACCTCTCTAGCAATACACACCAAACTGAGCGTGTTCAGAATGACCAAGAGTTCAGTCTGTCTTATCAGGACATAAGATGTGGACATTAGATTGTCCCTGTGCTGATCAAGTGCTGATTGGCCCTGTGCTGATCACATGCACTCTCCCAAGAAAAAAAAACCTCTCTAGCAATACACACCAAACTGAGCATGTGCAGAACGGCTACGTGTTCAGTCTGTCTTATCAGGACAAAAGATGTGGACACTGGAAGAAGGGGAGGATCAGAGCAGACAGGATCAAGCAGCTTATTTACACAATGCAGAGGATTAACCCCTTAGGTCCCACAGTGAGTATAACCAGCACGCTTTACTGCATCTACAGACCGATTTTACTGCTGTGGGTTCAAGAACACTTTACGTTCGGGAAACACTGACCTAGTTATTGGGCCATTTAGAAGGGATTAGCTGCTAATAAAGGAAATGGAACACCCACGCTGTTTTCTTTTTCCTCCCTCTGAACATGAATGTACATAATGCTGATTTTGCACAAGCTGCCTCATAAAAAGATCGTGCCAAGCGGTGGTATCATTTAAATAAACACATCGCTGAGCACTCCCTGCTTATGCCAGCGCCAAGCATGAATCCTACCCGCCTAATTCAATTATTCTGGTCTGGCTGGTGGCCGCGCTGGCTATACGCGGGCCTCCTAGCGCAAACTCCATGTATGAGGGGGGACAAAAGCCCGCAGCCGGGCCAGGGGAGTCTCTGCGCATCACCGGCTGAATCGTCTGACATCGGTTAGGAAAGGTCGCTAGTTCCAGGCAGCGCGGGAGCGAGGACGAGGGCTAATGCCAACTTTAATAACTGGGCTTACAAATGAAATGGGTGGTGGTGTCATCAGGGTGGAAGAACAAATAAAAATCGCTTTACTTGGCCGAACGTGCAAAATTACGTTTTCCATGTTTAAAGCGAACGTGGGTTGCAGCATTGGACGAGGAAAGGGTACATCGGAATTCCCAGGGCGGAGGGCTTGCCTTGTGCTTAACATATTAATACTTCATGAGATTTCATAATATATATAATATATGTAACATATACTTCATAATATATTTTTAATATACAGTATAAAAAATAAATATATATATTAAAAAAATAAATTAAAAAAATTGCCTACAGTGCTGAAAAGGCAACATTTTTTTTTTTATTAGTTCATTTAGGTAGAAGAGGCAACGCGTTTCAAATATTAATACTTCATGAGACTATAGTTAATACATTTTTAATATACAGTATAAAAAAAAGTATATATATATATAAAATTGTCTACAGTGCCGAAAATGCCAAGACTTGTAGTGATGTGAACACAGCATGTCAATATGTCTGAACACGAGCAACAAGTCTAATGAAAGCACAAGATCAACGATCCACGAGTCCAAGATTTTCTTTTATTAGTTCATGTAGGTAGAAGAGGCAACGCGTTTCAAATATTAATACTTCACGAGACTATAGTTAATATATTTTTAATATACAGCATAAAAAAAAAATATATATATATATATATATATATATATATATATATATAAAAATAAAAAATTGCCTACAGTCCTGAAAAAGGCAAAGACTTATGGCGATGTGAACACAGCACATCAATATGTCTGAACACGAGCAACAAGTCTAATGAAAGCACAAGATCAACGATCCACGAGTCCAAGATTTTTTTTTATTAGTTCATGTAGGTAGAAGAGGCAACGCGTTTCAAATATTAATACTTTACGAGACTATAGTTAATATATTTTTAATATACAGTATAAAAAAAAACATATATATATATTAAAAATAAAATTGCCTACAGTGCCGAAAAGGCAAAGACTTGTAGTGATGTGAACACAGCATTTTAAACTCGTACATTGTTTGTTGTTGTTGTACTGTGCCATGTATTGTCCCCCCTATTGTACAGCGCTGAGCAAACCCTTTGGCGCTATATAAACTCGTAGTAATAATAATAATAATAATAATAATATGTCGGAACACGAGCAACAAGTCTAATGAAAGCACAAGATCAACGATCCACGAGTCCAAGATTTTTTTCTATTAGTTCATTTAGGTAGAAGAGGCAACGCGTTTCAAATATTAATACTTCATGAGATTATAGTTAATACATTTTTAATATACAGTATAAAAAAAAAAAATATATATATATATATTAAAAACAAAATGCCTACAGTGCCGAAAAGGCACTTTTCAACGAGATCAACGATCCACGAGTCCAATATTTTTTTTTAACCAGTTTATGTAGGTAGAAGAGGCAACGCGTTTCAAATATTAATACTTCACGAGACTATAGTTAATATGTTTTTACTATACAGTATAAAAAAATACATATATGTATAAAAAATAAAAAATTGCCTACAGTGCCGAAAAGGCAAAGACTTATGGGATGTGAACACCGCACCATCACCGCGTGTCAATATGTCTGAACACGAGCAACAAGTCTAAAGAATGCACAAGATCAACAATCCAAGAGTCCAACATTTTTTTTTATTAGTTCACTCAGGTAGAAGAGGCAATGATTTTCAAATATTAATACTTTATGAGACTATAGTTAATATACTTTTAATATACTGTATAAAAAAATACATATATATTAAACATTTTTTTAAAAAATTGCCTACAGTGCTGAGAAAGGCAAAGACTTGTAGTGATGTGAACACCGCATGTCAATATGTCGGAACACGAGCAACAAGTCTAATGAAAGCACAAGATCAACAATCCACGAGGCCAAGATTTCTTTTTATTCATTTATTTAGGTAGAAGAGGCAACACGTTTCAAGTATTAATACTTCGTGAGATTACAGTTAATATATTTTTAATATACAGTATAAAAAAATATATATATATATTAAAAAAAAAAAAAATTGCCTACAGTGCCGGAAAGCAAAAGACTTGTAGTGATGTGAACACAGCATTTCAATGTCGGAACACGAGCAACAAGTCTAATGAAAGCACAAGATCAACGATCCACGAGGCCAAGATTTTTTTTTATTAGTTCATTTAGGTAGAAGAGGCAACGCGTTTCAAATATTAATACTTCATGAGTCTATAGTTAATATATTGTTAATATACAGTATAAAAAAATACATATATATATATATATTAAAAACAAAATGCCTACAGTGCCGAAAAGGCACTTTTCAACGAGATCAACGATCCACGAGTCCAATATTTTTTTTTAACCAGTTTATGTAGGTAGAAGAGGCAACGCGTTTCAAATATTAATACTTCACGAGACTATAGTTAATATGTTTTTACTATACAGTATAAAAAAATACATATATATATAAAAAATAAAAAATTGCCTACAGTGCCGAAAAGGCAAAGACTTATGGGATGTGAACACCGCACCATCACCGCATGTCAATATGTCTGAACACGAGCAACAAGTCTAAAGAAAGCACAAGATCAACAATCCAAGAGTCCAACATTTTTTTTTATTAGTTCACTCAGGTAGAAGAGGCAATGATTTTCAAATATTAATACTTTATGAGACTATAGTTAATATACTTTTAATATACTGTATAAAAAAATACATATATATTAAACATTTTTTTAAAAAATTGCCTACAGTGCTGAGAAAGGCAAAGACTTGTAGTGATGTGAACACCGCATGTCAATATGTCGGAACACGAGCAACAAGTCTAATGAAAGCACAAGATCAACAATCTACGAGGCCAAGATTTTTTTTTATTCATTTATTTAGGTAGAAGAGGCAACACGTTTCAAGTATTAATACTTCATGAGATTACAGTTAATATATTTTTAATATACAGTATAAAAAAAAATATATATATATATTAAAAAAAAAAAAATTGCCTACAGTGCCGGAAAGGAAAAGACTTGTAGTGATGTGAACACAGCATGTCAATATGTCTGAACACGAGCAACCAGTCTAATGAAAGCACAAGATCAACGATCCACGAGGCCAAGTTTTTTTTTTTATTAGTTCATTTAGGTAGACGAGGCAACGCGTTTCAAATATTAATACTTCATGAGATTATAGTTAATACATTTTTAATATACAGTATAAAAAAAAAAATATATATATATATATTAAAAAAAAATTGCTTACAGTGCCGAAAAGGCACTTTTCAACGAGATCAACGATCCACGAGTCCAATATTTTTTTTTAACCAGTTTATGTAGGTAGAAGAGGCAACGCGTTTCAAATATTAATACTTCACGAGACTATAGTTAATATGTTTTTACTATACAGTATAAAAAAATACATATATATATAAAAAATAAAAAATTGCCTACAGTGCCGAAAAGGCAAAGACTTATGGGATGTGAACACCGCACCATCACCGCATGTCAATATGTCTGAACACGAGCAACAAGTCTAAAGAAAGCACAAGATCAACAATCCAAGAGTCCAACATTTTTTTTTATTAGTTCACTCAGGTAGAAGAGGCAATGATTTTCAAATATTAATACTTTATGAGACTATAGTTAATATACTTTTAATATACTGTATAAAAAAATACATATATATTAAACATTTTTTTAAAAAATTGCCTACAGTGCTGAAAAGGCAAAGACTTGTAGTGATGTGAACACCGCATGTCAATATGTCGGAACACGAGCAACAAGTCTAATGAAAGCACAAGATCAACAATCCACGAGGCCAAGATTTCTTTTTATTCATTTATTTAGGTAGAAGAGGCAACACGTTTCAAGTATTAATACTTCATGAGATTACAGTTAATATATTTTTAATATACAGTATAAAAAAAAATATATACATATTAAAAAAAAAAAAAATTGCCTACAGTGCCGGAAAGCAAAAGACTTGTAGTGATGTGAACACAGCATTTCAATGTCGGAACACGAGCAACAAGTCTAATGAAAGCACAAGATCAACGATCCACGAGGCCAAGATTTTTTTTTATTAGTTCATTTAGGTAGAAGAGGCAACGCGTTTCAAATATTAATACTTCATGAGTCTATAGTTAATATATTGTTAAAATACAGTATAAAAAAATACATATATATATATATATATATATTAAAAATAAAATTGCCTACAGTGCCAAAGAGGCAAAGCCATAATGATGCGAACACATCACCATCACCGCATGTCAATATGTCGGAACACGAGCAACAAGTCTAAGGAAAGCACAAGATCAACGATCCACGAGTCCAAGATTTTTTTTTATTCGTTCATTTAGGTAGAAAAGCCGAAGCGTTTCAGGGGCTCCGACGCCTCCACTTCATCAGGGCTTGCGCACAAAGGACTGGAAATAGGTAGCAGTACCCAGTGTCGGATTTATAAAGGGGCAACTGCCCTGAGCCCCCTGACAGAAGGGCCCCCTCACTCCATACAAAAATGCTGTACAACAGCATAAAATAACTAGAAAATCTACAATTTCTGGGGAAATTGTGTGAAGTATTCTTGCCTGCAGCAATAGTCTACAACTGGAGAGGGCGGAGTAGCTTTGGTCAGTCTGCTGGCTGCTGACACAGCTGGGTTCCTATGGCAACTCACTCTAGTGCAAGCTGAGAGGAACTTTTATAAACAAACTGCTCCAACTTGCTCAGTTCACTGGCGGTTGCCATCTTCAAACGGTTGTAGTTTTAAAAGTATAAATCCTACAGCAAAGAGCTTTATATTGTGAGAATCACAAGACCAAGACCTAGATTTTGATGCATAGTATGTCTCTGAAATATTAAAAATGTAGGCACAGTCGCAGTTTATAAATGTCCCTTCAAATTTCAGGTGTCTAGAGTGGAGTTTCAATGAATGTCAATGGGTGGCGTGAGTTGCAAACAAAAGGTCATATTGTGAAAACGATCAGGACTATGGCTTAGAAGGAGGTGAAAGTGTCCGGACTGGAAGGAGGTGAAAGTGTCCGGATTAGAAGGGGGTGAAAGTATCCGGACTGGAAGGAGGTGAAAGTGTCCGGACTGGAAGGGGGTGAAAGTGTCCGGACTAGAAGGGGGTGAAAGTATCCGGACTGGAAGGAGGTGAAAGTGTCTGGACTGGAAGGGGGTGAAAGTGTCCGGACTGGAAGGGGGTGAAAGTGTCCGGACTGGAAGGAGGTGAAAGTGTCTGGAATGGAAGGGGGTGAAAGTGTCCGGACTGGAAGGGGGTGAAAGTGTCCAGACTGGAAGGGGGTAAAAGTGTCCGGACTGGAAGGGGGGAAAGTGTCCGGACTGGAAGGGGGTAAAAGTGTCCAGACTGGAAGGGGGTGAAAGTGTCCGGACTGGAAGGGGGTGAAAGTGTCCGGACTGGAAGGAGGTGAAAGTGTCTGGAATGGAAGGGGGTGAAAGTGTCCGGACTGGAAGGGGGTGAAAGTGTCCAGACTGGAAGGGGGTAAAAGTGTCCGGACTGGAAGGGGGGGAAAGTGTCCGGACTGGAAGGGAGGGAAAGTGTCCAGACTGGAAGGGGGGGATAGTGTCCGGACTGGAAGGGGGTGAAAGCGTCTGGACTGGAAGGGGGTGAAAGCGTTCGGACTGAAAGGGGGGGAAAGCATCCAGACTGGAAGGGGGGAAGGTTTTCGGACTGGAAGCGGGTGAAAGTGTTTGAACTGGAAGGGGGTGAAAGTGTCCGGACTGGAAGGGGGTTAAAGTGTCCGGACTGGAAGGGGGGAAAGTTTTCGGACTGGAAGGGGGGGAAAGTGTTCGGACTGGAAGGGGGTGAAAGCGTCCGGACTGGAAGGGGGTGAAAGTGTCCGGACTGGAAGGGGGTTAAAGCGTCCGGACTGGAAGGGGGGAAAGTTTTCGGATTGGAAGGGGGGGAAAGCGTCCGGACTGGAAGGGGGGGGAAGTGTCCGGACTGGAAGGGGGGGAAAGTGTCCAGACTGTAAGGTGGGGAAAGCGTCCGGACTGGAAGGGGGTGAAAGCATCTGGATTGGAAGGGGGTGAAAGCGTCTGGATTGGAAGGGGGTGAAAGTGTCCGGACTGGAGGGGGGTGAAAGCATCCGGAGTGGAAGGGGGTGAAAGTGTCCGGACTGGAAGGGGGTGAAAGTGTCCGGACTGGAAGGGGGTGAAAGTGTCCGGACTGGAGGGGGGTGAAAGCATCCGGAGTGGAAGGGGGGGAAAGTGTCCGGACTGGAAGGGGGGAAAGTGTCCGGACTGGAAGGGGAGGAAAGTGTCCGGACTGGAAGGGGGTGAAAGTGTCTGGACTGGAAGGGGGGGAAAGTGTCCGGACTGGAAGGGGGGGAAAGTGTCCGAACTGGAAGGGGAGGAAAGTGTCCAGACTGGAAGGGGGGGGGAAAGTGTCTGGACTGGAAGGGGGGGAAAGTGTCCGGACTGGAAGTGGTTAAATATTGGAAGAGGAAGACAAGATAACATTTGTTAAAAACAGTATTTTTTGTAGCCAATTCAATAATCGTAACACCTACTTATTATGCTGCTTGAAGTGGAGGAGGAAGTCCTTCCTACACCAGGGTGTCTCAGCAGACCCCGAACGTCATACATCAGTGGAGTTGGTGGCAGATCTCCTGACCCCTGCACACACATCCTAGCCCCATCATTCCTCCAGACACTGTGTGGTCTGTCTGCCCAGAACAGATCTATGAGCTCAGTGACAGAGCCCGTCCTTCCTCCCTCAGCATCTCTTCCAGTGCCATGGCATTACAGAGGATAACCGGAGATGACGGCTGTCAGGATGGAGGATGACTTGTGCAGCGGAGACTCTGCTCCGTATGATAACCAGAAGCGGAGTTCAGGGCAAGAGAAAGGCGCCGCTGACCCCGTGTGTGAATCACGGAGTGGGACAGAAATAGCACACGTGCCTTCTAACTACAGTCATGGCCAAAAATATTGGCACCCCTGCATTTCTGTCTGATAATGCACCACCTCGCCCAGAAAATTGTTGGTGTCAGTGGGAGGAATAGTGTCTTATTGGTTGTGTCAGTTGGAGGAATAGTGCCCCATCGTTGGTGTCAGTGAGAGGAATAGTGCCCCATAGTTGGTGTCAGTGAGAGGAATAGTGGAAAATGGAGTACTTGCAGGAAAGCCATGCAGGCACAGGGAGAACATGCAAACTCCAGGCGGAAGTGCTAACCATTTAGCCACTGTGCTGCGCAAAAGTGTATAATCAGTGGGAGGAATAGTATCTTACTTGTGGTGTCAGTGGGAGAAATAGTGCCCCATCATTGGTATCAGTGGGAGGAATAGTGCCCCATCATTGGTGTCAGTGGGAGAAATAGTGCCCCATCATTGGTATCAGTGGGAGGAATAGTGCCCCATCATTGGTGTCAGTGAGAGGAATAGTGTCCCATTATGTTAGTGGAAGGAATTGTGTCCCATCGTTGGTGTCAATGGGAGGAATTTATTTATTTCAGGTACTTATATAGCGCCGTCAATTTACACAGCGCTTTACATATATATTGTACATTCACATCAGTCCCTAACCCTCAAGGGGCGTACAATCTAAGGTCCCTAACTTACATTCATACATACACATACTAGGGACAATCTAGACAGGATCCAATTCACCTACCAGCATGTCTTTGCAGTGTGGGAGGAAACTGGAGTACCTGGAGGAAACCCACGCATGCACAGGGAGAACATGCAAACTCCAGGCAGGTGGTGCAGTGGCTGGGATTTGAACCAATGACCATAGTACTGCCAGGTGGAAGTGCTAACCATTTAGCCACTGTGCTGCCAAATAGTGTCTTATCAGTGGTGTCAGTGGGAGAAATAGTGCCTCATTGTTGGTGTCAATGGGAGGAATAGTGCCCCATCATTGGTATCAGTGGGAGGAATAGTGCCCCATCATTGGTGTCAGTGGGAGGAATAGTGCCCCATCATTGGTATCAGTGGGAGGAATAGTGCCCCATCATTGGTGTCAGTGGGAGGAATAGTGCCCCACTGTTGGTGTCAGTGAGAGCAATAGTGCCCCATCTTTGGTGTCAGTGAGAGGAATAGTGTCCCAACATTGGTATCAGTGGGAGGAATAGTGTCCCATCGTTGGTGTCAGTGGGAGGAATAGTGCCTCATTGTTGGTGTCAATGGGAGGAATAGTGCCCCATCATTGGTATCAGTGGGAGGAATAGTATCCCATCGTTGGTGTCAGTGGGAGGAATAGTGCCTCATTGTTGGTGTCAGTGAGAGGAATAGTGTCCCATTGTTGGTGTCAGTGGGAGGAATAGTGCCTCATTGTTGGTCTCAGTGGGAGGAATAGTGCCCCATCATTGGTATCTGTGGGAGGAATAGTGCCCCATCATTGGTGTCAGTGGGAGGAATAGTGCCCCATCATTGGTATCTGTGGGAGGAATAGTGCCCCATCATTGGTCTCAGTGGGAGGAATGGTGCCCCACTGTTGGTCTCAGTGGGAAGAATAATGCTGCACTGTTGGTGTCAGTGGGAGGAATTATGTCCTATTGGTGTCAGTGGCAAAAATTATGCCCCATTGTTAATGTTACTGCAAGGAATAGAACCCCAAGGGCCAGATAGAGGCAAGCAAAGGGCCGAATCCGGCCCCAGGGCCGCAGTATGCTGACTACTGTACTAGAGAAACAGGGAGAATAACATTTCTATAGAGAAAGAATCCAATCATGAAAAACCCAGCAAGCATGTAGAAGTGAAGAACTTAGCAATAAACCTAAATACGAGGTTGGATTCATCTGATCTAACCAGAGATTGTAGAAGGAGATCTTATGAAGCTTGGTCTGGTGAGCTGGTGCTGAAGACCTCCGTATGCACCTCCCTTCTCTGCCGCATAAACATGAACTTTCGGGAGACCCAAACCTCTATGTTCATGCCTACAGCTGGACGCAAAGACATCCACCCGGCAGGTCTGACCCCACCATCCTCTGATGCCTACAGCTGGACCCAAAGACATCTTCATGAGATTTGATCCTCCCGGCAGGCCTGACCCCGCCATCCTCTGATGCCTACAGCTGGACCCAAAGACATCTTCATGAGGCTGGATCCTCCCGCCAGGCCTGACCCCACCATCCTCTGATGCCTACAGCTGGACCCAAAGACATCTCCATGAGGCTGGATCCTCCCGGCAGGCCTGACCCCGCCATCCTCTGATGCCTACAGCTGGACCCAAAGACATCTTCATGAGATTTGATCCTCCCGGCAGGCCTGACCCCGCCATCCTCTGATGCCTACAGCTGGACCCAAAGACATCTTCATGGGGCTGGATCCTCCCGTCAGGCCTGACCCCACCATCCTCTGATGCCTACAGCTGGACCCAAAGACATCTCCATGAGGATGGATCCTCCCGGCAGGCCTGACCCCGCCATCCTCTGATGCCTACAGCTGGACCCAAAGACATCTCCATGAGGCTGGATCCTCCCGGCAGGCCTGACCCCACCATCCTCTGATGCCTGCAGTCTCTTACTACATTACATAGAACTTTTCACCTAGACGGAAATGTTA
Source organism: Staurois parvus (assembly GCF_062004578.1). Taxonomy (NCBI): domain Eukaryota; kingdom Metazoa; phylum Chordata; class Amphibia; order Anura; family Ranidae; genus Staurois; species Staurois parvus. Next base: position 81,148 of record NW_028319100.1, read on the forward strand.
CAGGAAACTTTCCTAGGACTCTTCAGTAATCTGCTCACTCATTAGTGTCACTTGTGTTCAGCCGGCTGTCACTGAGGGCTGTACTCACCCATGAAGGACGCCTCACCTCCGCAGAAGAACAGGAGGGGGGGGGGGGGGGGCTACGAGAATACAATGTGACAGCAGGAAAAAAATCTGGAAATCCTTCCAACGACACCCAAATCTAGACACTGAGGCTGATTAGTAGAGCGACCAGATCATATATAGGATGGCTGCAGCTCCGGCAAGAGCTACAAAGCCCATCAATGATTGGATGCTACGGGAAGAAGATTATTTTTATTTCTTTATTTGCTTACATCGGGAAAGAATTTAAAGTTCTCCAGTTGGGTTCTGTTTTCAGATGTGAGAATTTTACAGAATGGGATTGTTATGGTGTTCAATCACGTGATCACCATTTCCCACATACAACCAATATGAATGCACTCTGCTGACATCAGACCAGTACACGATGGATCCTGATTGGCTACTACAGGCAACTGAAAAATATTACCCAAATCTTGAGTCTGTGGGGTAGATTTAGGCTGGCCATACACATTACAATTTTCTTGAGATTTTTGCTTTAGATTTACCAAAACACCATATAATAGGAGGTCAAACCTAAACAACACTTTCAATTGTATCCAATCAGGCAGGCCCTTGTGCTACATAGTTGGAGGTAAATCTAAAGGAAATTGGGCAGAAAATGGACAGAAAATTGTATAGTGTATGGCCAGCCTAAGGCTCCATGTGCAATAGCGTTTTTTTTTAAGTTAAAAAAATGCTGGATAAAAAATGCTGGTAGTAGCAATTTTTATATTTCATTATTTTCATTGAAAATCTGTAGAAACAATATACAGAAATACAGGAAACATAACCCACCTACATGATGAGTTGTAGTAAACAATCAACGTCATGGAATGTGTAGTTACATAATAATATATTGACCAATAATGTACTGAACAATAAACTGGAAACCCCAGTAGGGTTTGGTCGAGTTTAAGCAACTATTCCATCAATCAAAAGGTGTGGGTGTTATCATATAAACAGTTAACAAAGGTAGAGAGACCGGAAATGAAAGAAAGAACTGAAAAAGAGGGTAAAGAATAAATCTAAGAAGAGGAAAAAGAGAGAAAGAAAGAAAGAAAGAAAGAGAGAGAGAGAGAGAGAGGGGGGGGAGAGAGAGAGGAAGGAAGAAAGGAAGAAAGGAAGAAAGAAAGAAAGAAAGAAAGAAAGAAAGAGAGAGGGGGGGGGGTGAGGAAGAGAGAGAGAGGAAGAAAGGAAGAAAGAAAGGAAAAAAGAAAGGAAGAAAGAAAGAAAGAGAGAGGGGGGGTGAGGAAGAGAGAGAGAAAGAGAGAGAGGAAGGAAGGAAGAAAGGAAGAAAGAAAGGAAGAAAGAAAGGGAGAAAGAAAGAAAGAGAAAGAAAGAACGAGAGAGAGAAAGAGAAAGAAAGAGAAAGAAAGAAAGAGAGAGAGAGAGAGAGGGGGGAGGAAGGGAGGAAAGAAGAAAGAAAGAGAGAGAGAGAAAGAGAGGAAGGGAGGAAGAAAGAAAGAAAGAAAGAGTGAGAGAGAAAGAAAGAGAGAAAGAAAAAAAGAAAGAAAGAAAGAAAGAAAGGGCCAGCCAAAAGTCCATTAAATACCAGAGAGATACCTAATCAAGGTAGTAGCAATTTTTAGTAGTGTTTAGAAGCATTTAAGAACGTTTAGGGGTTTTAGTGTTTTATTAGCATTTTTACACCACATGTAGGGGGAAAAAGCTAGAAAAAAAGCTGTTAGGAGCATATTAGTAGCATTTAGCAGTGTTTAAGAGCATTTTGCGTTTTTTTCTGCTGGAAATGTTCCAAAAAACTCTACAAAAACATGGAGCCTAAGGCTCGGAAAATGCTGAGGAAAACGCTGGATAAAAAAACGCTGGTAATAGCATTATTTAGTAGCGTTCAGAAGTGCTAGCGATTTTACAGTACAAAAAAAAGCTGTTAGGAGCATATTAGTAGTATTTAGCAGCGTTTAGGAGCATTTAGCGTGTTTTTTTTCTGCTTGAAAAACGCTCAAGAAAACTCAAAAATTCTTTTTTTTCTGCTCCTAAAAGCCTAAAATAGTGCGCATGGACACATAGGAGGACACTATTTAGCTTCTAGGAACAGGAAAAAATGCTGATAATAGCTATTACAGGGATTAATAAAAATGCTAGTGTGCATGGAGCCTAAAAATGATGAATCCTCAATCAATAAATTATGAGGCAGGCTGCACTTACAGGGGGTGATTTACTAAGCCTGGACCTTTTAAAATCTGGTGCAGCTCTGCATAGAAACCAATCAGCTTCCAGGTTTTCTTGCCGAAGGTTAACATAACAAGCTGAAGTTAGAAGCTGATTGGCTCCCAGGTACATCTGCACCAGATTCTGAGTGCTCCGGTGTTAGTAGATCTCCCTCACAATTTCATGGTGCACACACCATTCCAGTATACAGCACTCACACATGATTGCATCGCTGTCTCCTCCTTACGCGTTTCGTCTCAGACTCCACCAGCCCCCCTCCCCAATACAGGCTCTGGAAATCTTACGGAAATCGTTGGCAATTCTACGATTGGTTTTCCTTATCACCTTAAAACAACATTTTTTTAAAGTTTTGGGTAGAACAGAGAAGAATTAGAAAACCTGATGCTGTCTGTGTCGCAATTAGGGAGATTCACCCTCTCCCTTTGTGCTGATGACAGTTATCACTGAGAGCCAAAGTGAAAAAAAACCCAAAAACAAAATTAAGAGTTGTCACCAGAACAGGAACGGAGGGGAAACCTTCCAGTTGGGACACTAAGGGTAGGCAGGTGGTAGAGCAGGTCCTTTTTAGGGCACCTCTTTCCCCTGGGAGAAGGCTGGGAGTTTAGGTGAGACCAAGGTGGGAAGTAGACTAGTCAAGCTAGATAACGCAACATCTAGTTCCTCTGCTCTTCCCTTTCTGGGGGGAGGGCAGGGTGCTCCTGGGTTCCCCATCCTAGCCCCGAGAGAGAAGGTGAGTTACAAAGGGTTCATACAGTACACAGAAGACTTTGGGAGTTGGTCTACCCCTCTGTCCCTCTCCTCCTTAGCCCAGGATGAGTAGCAGGCCTACAGGGAGTGAACACCCATCTGTAGAAGACACAAGCAGCCTCAGCAGAGCCTAGACCAAATGTTCCTTGTTGCTGTTAGATCTGTGACCCAAGAAGAGCCCCTGGGAGTGAGGGGCCAAAGCCGTGCAACCGTGAGGGTGGGATGGGAGTCAGTCTCCGCCCGCCACCCACACATCAGGGAGAGTTGTGGGACAAAAGTCCTGTATTGTCGTGAAGGTCAGTTCACATTGAAGGCCAGCTTGGCTGTTCACTTTGGCCAACGCGCCAACGACAATATATTGATGCATACTGTATGTGGCTGTGTTCCCCATCCTAGCCCCGAGAGAGAAGGTGAGTTACCACGGGTTCATGGAGTACACAGAAGACTTTGGGAGTTGGTCTACCCCTCTGTCCCTCTCCTCCTTAGCCCAGGATGAGTAGCAGACCTACAGGGAGTGAACACCCATCTGTAGAAGACACAAGCAGCCTCGGCAGAGCCTAGACCAAATGTTCTTTGCTGCTATTAGATCTGTGACCCAAGAAGAGCCCCTGGGAGTGAGGGGCCAAAGCCGCGCAGCCGTGAGGGTGGAATGGGAGTCAGTCTCCGCCCATCACCCGCACATCAGGGAGAGTTGTTGGGCAAAAGTCCTCTATTGTCGTGAAGGTCAGTTGATGTTGGAGGCCGGCTTGGCTGTTCACTTTGGCCAACGCGCCAACGACAATATATTGATGCATATGTAGCTGGGTTCCCCATCCTAGCCCTGAGAGAGAAGGTGAGTTACAACGGGTTCATGCAGTACACAGAAGACTTTGGGAGTTGGTCTACCCCTCTGTCCCTCTCCTCCTTAGCCCAGGATGAGTATCAGGCCTACAGGGAGTGAACACCCATCTGTAGAAGACAGAAGCAGCCTCAGCAGAGCCTAGACCAAATGTTCCTTGCTGCTGTTAGATCTACGACCCAAGAAGAGCCCCTGGGAGTGAGGGGCCAAAGCCGCGCAGCCATGAGGGTTGAATCGGAGTCGGTCTCCGCCCGCCACCCACACATCAGGGAGAGTTGTTGGGCAAAAGTCCTCTATTGTCGTGAAGGTCAGTTGATGTTGGAGGCCGGCTTGGCTGTTCACTTTGGCCAACGCGCCAACGACAATATATTGATGCATATGTGGCTGGGTTCCCCATCCTAGCCCTGAGAGAGAAGGTGAGTTACAACGGGTTCATGCAGTACACAGAAGACTTTGGGAGTTGGTCTACCCCTCTGTCCCTCTCCTCCTTAGCCCAGGATGAGTATCAGGCCTACAGGGAGTGAACACCCATCTGTAGAAGACACAAGCAGCCTCAGCAGAGCCTAGACCAAATGTTCCTTGCTGCTGTTAGATCTACGACCCAAGAAGAGCCCCTGGGAGTGAGGGGCCAAAGCCGCGCAGCCATGAGGGTGGAATCGGAGTCGGTCTCTGCCCGCCACCCACACATCAGGGAGAGTTGTTGGGCAAAAGTCCTGCCTTGTCGTGAAGGTCAGTCCACACTGGAGGCCAGCTTGGCTGCTCACTTTGGCCAGCGTGCCAACGACAATATATTGATGCATATGTGGCTACGTATTTCCTGACCGTGTTTATGAGTTTAGTCAGTCTATTTACACCCTGAACGTCCAGCAGATATGTAGTCATTGTATTACTGGCAGGATCGGGTCCCTCTTCTCCAATCTGCTGGATGCGTCAGCCCTGGAGAAGCAGAAGTAGATATTTTCCTCGGTTCACTGAGAAATCACCAGATTTGTTTCTCTGAAGTTTCCCATAAATTGGGTAGAAGAGAATGTTATAAATAGCGGACGGCCAGTGGTACGAGTGTTTGAGCTGATTCCAGGCAGTTTCCTATTACAGAACGTACAATATACAGAGAAACTGGACGCTTCTGCTATGTAAATATCGCGGGTACTATAAAAAGACTGCTGTGTGCATTTCATGCAGCTAGGAAAAACGCCCGGTCTCTCTGCATCAGCCTCAATTCAGGGACATCACCTGGAGGCACGGAGAAGGGACCGCGCTGCTCATTGTGAAGAAACAATTAGGTGTGACAGTTGAAATGGGTGAAATGCCTGCGTTCCCCGCTGCTCACTGCGATTCTGTTCCCTGAACACCAATAACCTACATACCAACATCTTCATCCCTGTCCCCAGGACACCCACATCCGAGACAATGGTCCACACCTGATATGCTCACCCTCTGGCTGGTCCTGCCCAAATCATGTCCACTTTCTGGATGGTCCTGCCCAGATCATGCGCCTACTTTCTGGCTGGTCCTGCCCAGATCATGTCCACTTTCTGGCTGGCCCTGCCTAGATGATGCCCACTTACTGGATGGTCCTGTCCAGATTATGCCTACTATCTGACTGGTCATGCCTAGATCATGCCCCTTTCTGGCTGGTCCTGCCTAGATGATGCCCACTTACTGGATGGTCCTGCCCAGATCATGCCTATCTGGCTGGTCCTGCCCAGATCATGTTCACTTTCTGGGTGGTTCTGCCCAGATCATGCCTACTTTCTGGCTGGTCCTGCCCAGATCATGCCTACTTTCTGGCTGGCCCTGCCTAGATGATGCCCACTTTCTGGCTGGTCCTGCCCAGATCATGTTCACTTTCTGGCTGGTCCTGCCCAGATCATGTCCACTTTCTGGCTGGTCCTGCTCAGATCATGCCCACTTTCTGGTTGGTCCTGCCTAGATGATGTCCACTTACTGGATGGTCCTGCCCAGATCATGCCCACTTTCTGGCTGGTCTTGTCCAGATCATACCCACTTTCTGGCAGGTCCTGCCCAGATCATTCTCACTTTCTGGCTGGTCCTGCCTAGATGATGCCCACTTACTGGATGGTCCTGTCCAGATTATGCCTACTATCTGACTGGTCATGCCTAGATCATGCCCACTTTCTGGCTGGTCCTGCCTAGATGATGCCCACTTACTGGATGGTCCTGCCCAGATCATGCCTATCTGGCTGGTCCTGCCCAGATCATGCCCACTTTCTGGCTGGTCACATCCTCAGTTATGCAAGAACCAGCCAGTTTTTCCTGCGGTCCCCCTAGTTAATACACTTTTTTGAGTTACTATTCATTCTCAGTAACTCAAAAGGGGGGGGGGGGGGGCTGTGATCCCAGGACACAACCCGGGACAGAGATGCAGAATTGCCCTTGAAAATCCAGGGCAGTTGGCATCTATGCCACATAGTAACATGGTGGCCCTACTACTGTCCTTACAAAGCTCTAATGATGTATCAGCCAGCTGAGGAAACCCATGACATGCCGGGGGGGGGGTTGGGACTCCGATATCAACAATACCGGAATGTAGCTCTGCAAGAAAGAGAAGACCGGTGTCAGTAGTGGTGGGACAGTCATTTTAGGATATATTGGGGGTTGATGAAGAGAACTTCAACCATCAGATGCTATCATCACAATTTTCCAGCTTTTTGGAACTTTTCTACCAAAAGTGATGATATGTGTCTGGTTCACAGAGAAAGGGGAGCACATCGTCAACCACATTCTTCATAGAGAAGATCTGCAATGAGTTTGGCCCCTTTTTCAAGTGGACCCGGTCGGTCCATCCATAGAGTTCTATGGACCAGCGGGTGTCAGCGGACAAGAGTCTGCTGACACCCTCTTACATCTGATCTGATCCTGTACACCAAAAACAGATGGATGGGGATCCGTTCAGGTGGACCCGATAGGTCCTTCCATAGACCTCTATTGTCCGCTGACACCCTCCAGCATCTGATCTGATCCTGCACAGCAAGAACAGATGGATGGGGATCCGTTCAGGTGGACCCGATAGGTCAGTCCATAGACCTCTATTATCCACTGACACCCGCCGGCATCTGATCTGATCCTGTACACCAAAAACAGATGGATGGGGATCCGTTCAGGTGGACCCGATAGGTCCTTCCATAGACCTCTATTGTCCGCTGACACCCTCCAGCATCTGATCTGATCCTGCACAGCAAGAACAGATGGATGGGGATCCGTTCAGGTGGACCCGATAGGTCAGTCCATAGACCTCTATTATCCACTGACACCCGCCGGCATCTGATCTGATCCTGTACACCAAAAACAGATGGATGGGGATCCGTTCAGGTGGACCCGATAGGTCCTTCCATAGACCTCTATTGTCCGCTGACACCCTCCAGCATCTGATCTGATCCTGCACAGCAAGAACAGATGGATGGGGATCCGTTCAGGTGGACCCGATAGGTCAGTCCATAGACCTCTATTATCCACTGACACCCGCCGGCATCTGATCTGATCCTGTACACCAAAAACAGATGGATGGGGATCCGTTCAGGTGGACCCGATAGGTCAGTCCATAGACCTCTATTATCCACTGACACCCTCCAGCATCTGATCTGATCCTGCACAGCAAGAACAGATGGATGGGGATCCGTTCAGGTGGTCCATTTCCATCTGCCCCTCCCATTGAAATCAGCAGGGTGTGTCTGTGTCTGCTCTGCAACAACAGAGCGGACAGAGACCTGTCTTATGCCTGTTCAGCGGGAATCAGCGGAGAGATCCCCCGCTGAGCAGGCGTATCATGCTGATGGATCCACTCCCGTAGACGAATTGATGCAGCTTAGGACGCCAACTGCAGAATCGACACACCTGTGAAGGAACTCTGAGCCCAGGTTCACATATACAGCATGCGGTGCGGTATATCGCATGTGATTCGCACATGAACCACACAGCATTCCTGTGCGAATCACATGTGATTTGTGTGCGCTGCGATCGGAGCCGTACATTTTGTATGACTCTAATCACACTGCACCCGCACCAAAAACATGCAGGATCCTTTTTTTTGGTCCGCACTAGAATCGGATCGCATGGGTATTCACACCTAAACGATCTGATTCTGCTCATCGCACCGCGTTTTGCGGACCGATTTCGGGGTGTTGTTAACTTAACATACACACCCCCAGCAGTTTGCATCAACGGGGTGCGATTCTGATGCGGTGCGGAATTCGCAAAGAAAACGCTGCGAATTCCGCACCGCATCAGTGTGAACCCGGGCCGAATGTCTCAGACTGATCTCACATACATGCGTCAAGCATCTCATTCATTTCAATGTCTGAGCACCCGTGGCCGGTAGACCTTCTAGAGCAGGGGTCTCCAAGGGGACAATTTACTGTTCTTCAGAGTTAAGGGGGGCCGGACTGTGGCCATTGGGAGTGGAAAAGGTCCTGATCAGGGGCGGGCTGACCATTCGGGCACTGCCCAAGGGACCGGGGTCAGTAGGGGGCCCAATTAGATGCCCCTGGTACCTTTCAAAGCTTTTTTTGGGTGTGGTTTGAGTGTGGGCAACACAGGGACCCCATGACCTCTTATTGGCTGGGGGGGCCCTATGAGTTGTCAGTCTGCCCCTGGTCCCGATGTCAGTGGGAGTAATAGCACCCGATTGTCCCACTGACACCGATGATGGGGTACTATTCCTCCCACTAACACCAACAATGGGGCACTATTCCTCCCACTGACACCAACAATGGGGCACGATTCTTTCTATTAGTACCAAGAATTGGTTAGATTCTTTTTTTTGCTGAGCCCGTGAATGATATGCCCCATTGATCGCGTCATTGGAAGAAATTGTGCCCTTTCATTGGTGTCTATGGGGAGAATTATTCCCTGATTAACACCAGGAATAGGATAATTATTCCTCCCACTGACAACAACAATGTGGCACAATTATTTCAATGATGGGGTACTATTCCTCCCACTGGCACCAATGATGGGGTACTATTCCTCCCACTAATGCCAATGATGGGGCACTATTCCTCCCACTGATACCAATGATGGGCACTATTCCTCCCACTGACACCAATGATGGGGCACTATTCATCCTACTGACACCAATGATGGGCACTATTCCTCCCACTGATACCAATGATGGGACACTATTCCTCCCACTGACACCAATGATGGGGCACTATTCATCCTACTGACACCAATGATGGGGCGCTATTCCTCCCACTGATACCAATGATGGGGCACTATTCCTCCCACTGACACCAATGATGGGGCACTATTCCTCCCACTGATACCAATGATGGGGCACTATTCCTCCCACTGACACCAATGATGGGCACTATTCCTCCCACTGATACCAATGATGGGACACTATTCCTCCCACTTATACCAATGATGGGGCACTATTCCTCCCACTGATACCAATGATGGGGCACTATTCCTCCCACTGATACCAATGACGGGGCACTATTCCTCCCACTGACACCAATGATGGGCACTATTCCTCCCACTGATACCAATGATGGGACACTATTCCTCCCACTTATACCAATGATGGGGCACTATTCCTCCCACTGACACCAATGATGGGGCACTATTCCTCCCACTGACACCAATGATGGGCACTATTCCTCCCACTGATACCAATGATGGGGCACTATTCCTCCCACTGACACCAATGATGGGGCACTATTCCTCCCACTGACACCAATGATGGGGCACTATTCCTCCCACTAATACCAATGATGGGGCACTATTCCTCCCACTGATACCAATGATGGGGCACTATTCCTCCCACTGACACCAATGATGGGGCACTATTCCTCCCACTGATACCAATGATGGGGCACTATTCCTCCCACTAATACCAATGATGGGACACTATTCCTCCCACTGATACCAATGATGGGGCACTATTCCTCCCACTGACACCAATGATGGGGCACTATTCCTCCCACTGACACCAATGATGGGGCACTATTCCTCCCACTGACACCAATGATGGGGCACTATTCCTCCCACTGACACCAATGATGGGGCACTATTCCTCCCACTGATACCAATGATGGGGCACTATTCCTCCCACTGACACCAATGATGGGGCACTATTCCTCCCACTGACACCAATGATGGGGCACTATTCCTCCCACTGACACCAATGATGGGGCACTATTCCTCCCACTGACACCAATGATGGGGCACTATTCCTCCCACTGATACCAATGATGGGGCACTATTCCTCCCACGGACTCCAACGTTTGGCACTTCTCCTTGCTTCAGCACAGTGGCTAAATGGTTAGCACTTCCACCTGGCAGTACTAGTGTCATCAGTTCAAATCCCAACCACAACACCACTTGCCTGGAGTTTCCATGTTCTCCCTGTGCCTGTGTTGGTTTCCTCCCACACTCCAAAGACATGCTTGGAGGTGAATTGTCTCTTGTCTAAAATGTCCCTAGTATGTGTATGTATGAATATGAGTTAGGGACCTTAGATTGTAAGCTCCTCGGGGGTGGGGGCGGGGGCGGGGACTGATGTCAATGTACAATATATATATGTAAATTGACAGCACTATATAAGTACCTGTAATAAATAACTACCAATGGTGGGTCCAAGGGCAGACTGTCTGAGGGCCTGGGGTCAGTAGGGGGCCCCACGAGATGCCCCTGGTACCTTTGATAGGCTTGTTTGAGTGTGGGGGAAAACACAGGGGACCAGGGGCGGACTGAACATTTGGAAACTTGGGCACTGCCCGAGGGCACGGGGTCAGTAGGAGGCCCCATGAGATGCCCCTGGTACCTTTTCCTTTTTCATAGCCTTTTTTGAGTTTGGGCAAGGACACAGGGGCCCCATGATCCCCTATTGCCCAGGGGCTCAATGAATTGTCAGTCTGGCCATGCAGGGGACCCATGATCTTCTATTGCCCGGGGGCCACATGAATTGTCAGTCCAGCCGTGCAGGGGACCCATGATCTTTTATTGCCCGGGGGCCCCATGAATTGTCAGTCTGGCCATGCAGGGGACCCATGATCTTCTATTGCCCGGGGGCCCCATGAATTGTCAGTCCAGCCGTGCAGGGGACCCATGATCTTCTATTGCCCGGGGGCCTCATGAATTGTCAGTCCAGCCGTGCAGGGGACCCATGATCCCATTGCCCAGGGGCCCCATGAATTGTCAGTCTGGCCATGCAGGGGACCCATGATTTTCTATTGCCCGGGGGCCCCATGAATTGTCAGTCCAGCCGTGCAGGGGACCCATGATCTTCTATTGCCCGGGGGCCTCATGAATTGTCAGTCCAGCCGTGCAGGGGACCCATGATCCCATTGCCCAGGGGCCCCATGAATTGTCAGTCTGGCCATGCAGGGGACCCATGATCTTCTATTGCCCGGGGGCCCCATGAATTGTCAGTCCAGCCGTGCAGGGGACCCATGATCTTCTATTGCCCGGGGGCCCCATGAATTGTCAGTCCAGCCGTGCAGGGGACCCATGATCTTCTATTGCCCGGGGGCCCCATGAATTGTCAGTCCAGCCGTGCAGGGGACCCATGATCTTCTATTGCCCGGGGGCCCCATGAATTGTCAGTCCAGCCGTGCAGGGGACCCATGATCTTCTATTGCCCGGGGGCCCCATGAATTGTCAGTCCAGCCGTGCAGGGGACCCATGATCTTCTATTGCCCGGGGGCCCCATGAATTGTCAGTCCAGCCGTGCAGGGGACCCATGATCTTCTATTGCCCGGGGGCCCCATGAATTGTCAGTCCAGCCGTGCAGGGGACCCATGATCTTCTATTGCCCGGGGGCCCCATGAATTGTCAGTCCAGCCGTGCAGGGGACCCATGATCCCATTGCCCAGGGGCCCCATGAATTGTCAGTCCAGCCGTGCAGGGGACCCATGATCTTCTATTGCCCGGGGGCCCCATGAGTTGTCAGTCCACCCCTGGGTGGGTCACTATTCCTGGTCCTACTGCCCGCAGGCGCTCTGTCACTTTCTCACATACAGACAGTAACCCGGCTCCTTGCAGCTTGGAGTCAGTGTGCAATATCAGGTCGCAGGGCAGGGCAGCATGGCGGCCGGTCCGCGGTCATTCTGAATTCCAGCCACAATGGGGAATTATAGGTACAGCGAGTAGCGTGTGTCATACATTCCCCGCAAATAAAACAATGTAAATGGTGAACGGCGTTTCCATAGCAGCGCAGGGCACGGAGATGGCGCACATTATGGAATCGCAGGCTATATTTAGCCGCATCCTCCTAAAGGTATGTTTGGTATTTAAAAGCTCATTGTCATTTAAACAAATATGATGCATCCCTAATAGCCCGGCGAGTCTTCCAGGCCGGATCTAATGTATAGCGCATTACATTTACAAGATATAATTAAATCCTCCATTGCCCCAGAGATTTATCATGGAAGGAGTACAATATCAGCACCGTACAGTAAGAGAACACACGGCCCCCTCCACGCCGGCCGCCATCAATCAGCAAGCAGGTGGACCTGATGGGGGACTAGCCTCTTGGGTATGAATGAAAGACGGGCAGAGAATAAAAATGTCCGCCCCCCTCTGTTCATAGATTGTGATCACTGTTGCACCGGCTTCTATGAATGGAGGAGCTGGGCAGAAAGGATGAGCATAGTCAGAGTCTCCCATGATGAGTGCAAATAATAGCCCCTTCAGTTCTATTGACCAGGGTCAGACTGACCACTTGGAAACTCAGGCAGTGCCTGAGGGACCGGGGTCAGTAGGGGGCCCCATGAGATGCCCCTGGTACCTTTTTCATAGGCTTTTTTGAGTTTGGGCAAGGACACAGGGGCCCCATGATCCCCTATTGCCCAGGGGCCCCATGAGTTGTCAGTCCGCCCCTGCTATTGACCCCCCACCCCCACTGCCACCACCAACACTGGAAGATTACATTGGTGGGGGTGGACAGGGAGCATCCATAGGAAAGGATATGAAGTAAACCAGCAGCCGGTGCATTAAAAAGTCGTGACCCTTGTGCTGATTTTTGTGGGGTTTTTTTGTTGTTTTTTTTTTTACTACGCTAAGCCCGGGTTCACACTGATGCGTTCCGGAATTTGCAGCGTTTTCTGTGCTATTGACCCCCCACCACCAACACTGGAAGATTACATTGGTGGGGGTGGACAGGGAACATCCATAGGGAAGGATTTGAAGTAAACCAGCAGCCGGTGCATTAAAAAGTCATGACCCTTGTGCTGATTTTTGTGGGGTTTATGTTGTTGTTTTTTTTACTATGCTAAGCCCGGGTTCACACTGATGCGGTCCGGAATTCGCAACGTTTTCTGTGCCAATTCTGCCCTGCTTCAGAATCCGGGGAATTACATCTTCAGGAACCAATGACAGCGCAGGTAGGGCAGTGCGTGCGTGCGTGCGTGTGTGCGTCCCCTACCTGGAAAAGTGAAATCATGTATATTTCCTGATTTTGCACAGCGTGCCTGCCCTGTAGCAGTACATCAGCTATGGGGCGGTCTTCAGCCTGGGTTCACACTGATGCGGTTAGGAATTTGCAGCGTTTCCTGTGTGAATTCCGCATCAGAATCCGGGGAATGACATCTTCAGGAGCCAATGACAGCGCAGGTAGGGCGGTGTGTGCGTGCATGTGTGCGCCCCCTACCTGGAAAAGCGAAATAATGTATATATTCCTGATTTTGCACAGCACGGCCGCTCTGTAGCAGTATATCTGCTATGCGGCAGTCTTTAGCCCGGGTTCACACTGATGCGGTCTGGAATTCGCAGCGTTTTCTGTGCAAATTCCGCCCCGCATCAGAATCCGGGGAATGACATCTTCAGGAGCCAATGACAGCGCAGGTAGGGCGGTGTGTGCGTGCGCACGCACGCCCCCTACCTGGAAAAGCGAAATCATGTATATATTCCTGATTTTGCACAGTGCGGCTGCCCTATAGCAGTACATGGGGTGGTCTTTAGCCCGGGTTCACACTGATGCGCTGAAGAATTTTTCTGTGCGAATTCCGCACCGCATCAGAATCGCACCCCGTTCATGCAAACCGCTGCGGGTGTGTATGTTAAGTTAACAACACCCCAAAAGCGGTCCGCAAAATATGGTGCAATGTGCAGAATTGGATCACATGGGTGCGAATTTCCATGCGATCCGATTCTAGTGCGGAACAAAAAAAAGGGCCCTACAAAATGTTCGGCTCTGATCGCACCGCTCACAAACCGCATGTGATTCGCACAGGAACGTGGTGCCTTTCCTGTGCAAATTACATGCGATGAATTGCATGTGAACTTTGACTTTTATTGCAGGCAGTGGGATTTGCACCATACAGGTGTCTGATTCTGTCAGTACCTCGGTTGATTATTATTATACAGGATTTATGGCGCCAGCAGTTTGCTCAGCGCTTTACAATATACAATACAGCAACAATACAGTTCAATACAAGAGGGAAAGGAGGGCCCTGATCCTGGGAGCTTACAATCTAGATTGGATGATGGAAGTCAGCGGAGCCGGAGCTACAGCTCATCTAATAAGTTCTGGAGCAGCTGTACTTGTAGAGTGCTCAGCCCATTTGCCTTTAGTAAATCGACCCCAATGACTTCAGTTTAGGATCGGCCCTGAGAACTAGGATGGGCACAGTTGCGGATTCCTAGCGCTCTGCCGCAAGTTAAAGTGATATTCAGCCCGGGTTCACACTGATGTGGTGCGGAATTGGCAGCATTTTCTGTGCGAATTCTGAACCGCATCAGAATCGCACCCCGTTCATGCAAACCGCTGCAGGTGTGTATGTTAAGTTAACAACACCCCGAAAGCGGTCTGCAAAACGCGGTACGATCGTGTGAATACCCATGCGATCCGATTCTAGTACGGACCAAAAAGTTTAAATATATACATTTTTGGAATGCATTTACAAATATATGTAAAAATATATGCTAAAATGACTTTTTTATATGTTAAAAAAATCTGAAGAATATATTTAAAAAATATATATTTTTAAAAATAGTGTTCATATATTCTTTAATATATAAAAAACGCATTTCAACATGCAGTTTATATATATATATATATATATATATATATATATATATATATAATACGGCCAAAATGGTAGCATTTCAAATATATGTCAGTATATTTGGGAAGAATACTTTTAAAATATATTTCAAATATATTTTTCTACCATGTGGGTTATTTCAAATGTTGACACAACAATAACCAAACAGAAAAAACACACAAAATGTTGAAAGACATTCAATAAATATGCCGGAATCGCTTCTTATAAATTATTTAAAAACTTGAGGTTTTATACTGATTGAAAAAAATTTAACAATCTTCATTTATAAAAAAAAAAACACAAAAAAACCCCACCAAATATTCTGTATAGGTCTGTATAAATTTCGGCGGCATTCCTGGGAGAACTGGCATTAGGATGGATTTTCCAGCTTGTTTGTAGGAAAAAATGATCTGCACAGAAAAGACTAAATATAAACGCTCGCTGCCATCTGGAAGGCCAAACGCCGGTCAACAAATCAGCTGCAATTACAGACTCTTTAAAAAAAAAAAAAAAAACGCACTGATTGCAGGTAATTTCCAAAATTATGGGAATATTCCTCATCAGGGAACACATGTGAGAGCCCCCCCCACACACACCCACACACCGCACACGGGCAGTAAAGTGTCACCTACATACTGAGCAGGTAACCATTTCAAAGCTGGGTCAGGATGTTGGAAAATATAATATATTATATTAAAATATTATATTAAAATATAATTATATTATTTCTAAACATACAATGATACCTTAAAGTGAAAAAAAAAAAGAAAATCAAATGCAAAACATGTCGCGCTCCACTAATAAAAAATTAAATTAAAAAATTAAATATGAAAAAAAACACTTGAATATACACATAAGATTAATATATATATATATAATCCAAATTGATTTTAAATAACATACAGTTGCAAGAAAAAGTATGTGAACCCCTTGGGATTACGTGGAGTTTTGCATGAATTGGGCATAAAATGTGCTCTGAACGTCATCTAAGTCACAACAATAGAAGAACACAGTCTGCTGAACATAATACTACACAAACATTAGATGTTGCCATGGTTTAATTGCACATAACATGTAAACATTCACAGTGCAGGGAGGAAAAAGTATGTGAGGCCCTAGCTTAATGACTTCTCCCAGAGCTAATTGGAGCCAGGAGTGAGCCAACCTTGACTCCAATCAGTGTGATGATATTGGATGTGTTGCTGACAGCTGTCCTGCCCTTAAAAAACACACACCTGTTTTGGGTTTACTGGTTTCAAGAAGCACTGTCTGATGTGAACCATGCCTCGCAGAAAACAGCTCTCAGAAGACCTACGATCAAGAATTGTTGACTTGCATGAAGCTGGAAAGGGTTACAAAAGTATCTCCTTGAGCCTTGATGTTCATGTGTCCACGGTAAGACAGACTGTCTACAAATGGAGAAAGTTTAGCACTGTTGCTACTCTCCCTAGGCGTGGTCGTCCTGTAAAAATGACTGCAAGAGCACAGCGCAGAATGCTGCATGAGGTAAAGAAGAATCCCAGAGTCTCAGCTAAAGACCTACAGAAATCTCTGGCACATGCTAACATTTTTGTTGACACATCTACAATAAGGAAAACATTAAACAAGAATGGAGTACATGGGAGGACACCACGGAGGAAGCCATTGCTGTCCAAAAAGAATATTGCAGCACGTTTGAAGTTTGCAAAAGAGCACCTGGATGCTCCACAGCACTACTGGCAAAATATACTGTGGACAGATGAAACCAAGATTGAGTTGTTTGGGAAGAACACACAACACTATGTGTGGAGAAAAAAAGGCACAGCACACCAACATCAAAATCTCATCCCCACTGTGAAACATGGCGGAGGGAGCATCATGGTTTGGGGCTGCTTTGCTGCCTCAGGGCCTGGACGGATTGTTGTCATTGATGGGAAAATGAATTCCAGAGTTTATCAAGACATTTTGCAGGAAAACGTACGACCATCTGTCCCCCAACTGAAGCTCCGCAGAGGTTGGGTGATGCAACAGGACAATGACCCAAAGCATACAAGAAATTCAACAAAACAATGGCTGCAACAGCACAGAATACGCCTTCTGGAGTGGCCAATCAGAGTCCTGACCTCAACCCGATTGAAATGCTGTGGCATGACCTTAAGAGAGAGATTCACACCAGACATCCCAAGAATATTGCTACACTGAAACAGTTTTGTGAAGAGGAGTGGTCCAAAATGACTCCAGATCGTTGTGCAGGTCTGATCTGCAACTACAGGAAACGTTTGGTTGAGGTTATTGCTGCCAAAGGAGGGTCAACCAGTTATTAAGTCCAAAGGTTCACATACTTTTTCCTCCCTGCACTGTGAATGTTTACATGTTATGTGCAATTAAACCATGGCAACATCTAATGTTTGTGTAGTATTATGTTCAGCAGACTGTTCTTCTATTGTTGTGACTTAGATGACGTTCAGAAAACATTTTATGCCCAATTCATGCAAAACTCCACGTAATCCCAAGGGGTTCACATACTTTTTCTTGCAACTGTATGTGAGTCCAGCTTTAAATTGCAATCCTGCGTGCTTATTTAGAAAACAATCCATGACTTGTGTTATGTCTTCCAAAATAAATAAAAAATATAAAAAAAATATAAAAATGTGTCTTTTATTTATCTATTTAAATATTTACTTACATTTCACTTATTTACATTTAATATTTTATTATTTTACTTTATTTTCTCACCTAATAGGACATGTATGCACACAATATACCATAGTAGCTCACAAGTATCACGTTTTTACATTAGAAAAAAAAAAAAAAAAAGAGTTTTCCTTTCCCATAGAGTGAGGAAGGGATACAACTACTGCCGCGCTTTTCCTGCTGAAAGTGTCCTGGTAGGATCTATACCAACAAAAAAAAATTTCAGGGCAAATCTCACATGATATCACCCGTGCCAACAAAATAAAGCGAGTCACCATGGAAAGAGGAAACAAAACTTCACTAAAGTATCCAAGGAAGTAAAGAATGTAGCAAACACGTCACGAAAATTTTTTTTATTTGTTTCCAAAAGGGAACTTTCGCTTCAAAGGTCAAAAATCTACAAAACATTTTCTTCTCTTTTCTCTGTAAAGAAGGAAGGAAGGATCGGTGCAGGTTGTATAGATTTCTCTTTCCGTGGCGTTGGCTGGATAAGCTGCACTCCGCTAAAAACTGAACTTTGATTTTCAGTTGTTTAAAAGTTTGAAGAGGAGATTGAACAGGAAAGGCAGAAACCCTTTGAAAGAAGTAAACTTGATCATTGAAATCTCATAAAAAAAAGATTTTACGTGTTAAAATAATTTCAGATCTAATGATTATATATTTTTTTTTAATTCACAATGTTGATCGATTTTTCAGTAAATCTGAAAACAGGGTCTCCGTGGAAATACAATAATGAAGGCTGCGGATAGGAGGGATGAGCTGGCCCTCTTGTGTTAGTCCAGTAGGGGGACCCAGAGGCAAGGATGGAGCTTTCTATTGTCCATGGGATGCAGGAAGAGTGACCCTACTGAGGGTCTCCGCTCCAAGTACTTATAATAAAGTTCCCTTGGCCCCATTAGTTCAGCAGGAGGGCCCAAGGGCAAAGAGGGGAATTTTTATTGCTTTTGGGAGCAGGTGGAGTAATATTGAGTGACTCCTGACAGTCGTTCTTGACACCTGCACTCTGTATGTTGCATACACCTGAACCTACACTCTGTATAGTACATACTCCTGACCCCTGAACTCTGTATGTTACATACACTTGAACCTACACTCTGTACGGTACATACCCCTGCACTTTGTATGTTACATACACCGAACCTACACTCTGTACGGTACATACTCCTGACCCCTGAACTCTGTATGTTACATACACTTGAACCTACACTCTGTATAGTACATACTCCTGACCCCTGCACTCTGTATGTTACATACACCTGAACCTACACTCTGTACAGTACATACTCCTGACCCCTGAACTCTGTATGTTACATACACTTGAACATACACTCTGTACGGTACATACCCCTGCACTTTGTATGTTACATACACCGAACCTACACTCTGTACGGTACATACCCCTGACCCCTGCACCTTGTATGTTACATACACCTGAACTTACACTCTGTACAGTACATACTCCTGACCCCTGAATTCTGTATGTTACATACACCTGAATCTACACTCTGTACAATACATACTCCTGACCCCTGCGCTCTGTATGTTACATACACCTGAACCCACACTCTGTATGGTACATACTCCTGACCCCTGCGCTCTGTATGTTACATACACCTGAACCCACACTCTGTACGGTACATACTCCTGACCCCTGCGCTCTGTATGTTACATACACCTGAACCTACACTCTGTACGGTACATACTCCTGACCCCTGCACTTTGTATGTTACATACACCTGAATCTACACTCTGTACAGTACATACTCCTGACCCCTGCGCTCTGTATGTTACATACACCTGAACCTACGCTCTGTATGGTACATACTCCTGACCCCTGAACTCTGTATGTTGCATACACCTGAACCTACACTCTGTACGGTACATACTCCTGACCCCTAAACTCTGTATGTTACATACACCTGAACCTACGCTCTGTACGGTACATACTCGTGACCCCTAAACTCTGTATGTTACATACAACTGAACATACGCTCTGTACGGTACATACTCCTGACCCCTGCTCTGTGTATGTTACATACAGCTGAACCTACACTTTGTATAATACATGCTCCTGACACAGCCCCGCTGCATGGAAAAATAAAAATCCTTACTGGAGTTCTGCTTTAAACAATCGATGCCGGATTCTGATACGCGACGCACAGAGCGAACAATGCCATCCGGCCACGGCGTACATCTACTTCACAACTGTCTGTGTTGCAGCGTGCTGAGAGGAGCAGGAACATACTATTCTGATAGGAAGACGTTCTCATTCTGCCAAAATCCCTCTTCACACTTTCCATGGCTGAGCGTCCCTGCTACTACTCCCATGTTCTGGCGAGTAACACATTTCCAACGTGTTTGTCATCAGAAAAAAAACAGCTAAAATATGTTCTGTGACTTCTTACTACAGCAGGCGTCTGTGGGCACTTCATTCACGATTGTCGTGGAATACTAAATCCGTAAAAAGGACAACCTGTGTAAAAGGAAAGTCTGTGCACCCACTGAGGGCAAAGCAACAGGTTCTCTTGATTGGGCCTCCCTCTCCAGCCATTGATACTCACCTTCACCACACTCGGCCCCTCCTTCTGTTTGCTGGAGCTCTTTGGAAATACTCAATCAGAGGCGGCTGTGACCTTCTCCCCTCCCTTCCAGGATTCCAATTGCCAGGTCCCTTTTAAATGGCAGAGGGGCGTTGGTTCATAGACCCCCAGAGATTCATAGACCCCCAGAGGTTCATAGACCCCCAGAGGTTCATAGACTCCCAGAGGTTCATAGACCCCCAGAGGTTGATAGACTCCCAGAGGTTCATAGACCCCCAGAGGTTCATAGACCCCCAGAGGTTCATAGACTCCCCAGAGGTTCATAGACTCCCAGAGGTTCATAGACCCCCAGAGGTTCATAGACTCCCAGAGGTTCATAGACCCCCAGAGGTTCATAGACTCCCAGAGGTTCATAGACCCCCAGAGGTTCATAGACCCCCAGAGGTTCATAGACTCCCAGAGGTTCATAGATCGCCAGAGGTTCATAGACTCCCAGAGGTTCATAGACTCCCAGAGGTTCATAGACCCCCCGGAGGTTCATAGACTCCCAGAGGTTCATAGACTCCCCAGAGGTTCATAGACTCCCAGAGGTTCATAGACTCCCAGAGGTTCATAGACTCCCAGAGGTTCATAGATCGCCAGAGGTTCATAGACTCCCAGAGGTTCATAGATCGCCAGAGGTTCATAGACTCCCAGAGGTTCATAGACTCCCAGAGGTTCATAGACCCCCCGGAGGTTCATAGACTCCCAGAGGTTCATAGACTCCCCAGAGGTTCATAGACTCCCAGAGGTTCATAGACTCCCAGAGGTTCATAGACTCCCCAGAGGTTCATAGACTCCCCAGAGGTTCATAGACTCCCCGGAGGTTCATAGACTCCCAGAGGTTCATAGACCGCCGATAAACTTTATTGAGTGAGTAAAACGTGCATATAAAATGGTTTACGCATTTCGGCAAGAAGCCTTAGCCCTAGCCATTTGCATACACCAGAGGTTCATAGACCGCCAGAGGTTCATAGACCGCCAGAGGTTCATAGACTCCCAGAGGTTCATAGACCGCCAGAGGTTCATAGACTCCCCGGAGGTTCATAGACTCCCCAGAGGTTCATAGACTCCCCAGAGGTTCATAGACTCCCAGAGGTTCATAGACTCCCAGAGGTTGATAGACTCCCCAGAGGTTGATAGACTCCCCAGAGGTTCATAGACTCCCCAGAGGTTCATAGACTCCCCGGAGGTTCATAGACTCCCAGAGGTTCATAGACCGCCGATAAACTTTATTGAGTGAGTAAAACGTGCATATAAAATGGTTTACGCGTTTCGGCAAGAAGCCTTAGCCCTAGCCATTTGCATACACCTTATCGTCGAAACGTGTAATCCATTTTATATGCACGTTTTACTCGCTCTAGAAAGTTTATCATTTGGAAAGACGAGTACCGGCTTTACCAATCATCATCATTCAGTTGTATCTGTGCTGGGAAGACGCACAGAGCCAGAGCACCGACATTCCACCTGCGTGGGGGATTACCTCTGGGCATAGCACCTACTTGTTCACAAGTGGAGTTCACCGGTGTAGTAGCGATGTAGTAGCGGTGTAGTAGTGGTGTAGTAGCAGTGTAGTAGCGGTGTAGTAGTGGTGTAGTAGCAGTGTAGTAGCGGTGTAGTAGCAGTGTAGTAGTGGTGTAGTAGCAGTGTAGTAGCGGTGTAGTAGCAGTGTAGTAGCAGTGTAGTAGCAGTATAGTAGCGGTGTAGTAGCGGTGTAGTAGCACTGTAGTAGCACTGTAGTAGCACTGTAGTAGCAGTGTAGTAGTGGTGTCTTTCCAGCTTCTAGAGGGATCCCACAGGTATGATATATGCAGTTACATTGATCTAAGCTGGACCATACCAGTTCTTCCAGTTTAACATTGCATAATCCTCCCAAAAGCCACCTCACTGCTTATACCAGGACTGCAGAGGAGTAGTGAGGAAGGGTGCTGTAATGTATTCAGGACAGGGCTGGATCTAGGGGGGTGCTGGGGTAGGCTAAGCCCCCCAGATTTTAGTTGTGCCCCCCAAAAGTCAACCGCCACCCCTCCACCCCAAACACTCTGCAGACAACTGCCCTTTTTGTGCAGCTTTGTAAATGTACAAGTAAATATCCTGCCCCTCTAAACTGGTGATCTGGTCAGAAGGGGCCCGGTGGAGTGGGGAAGGTTGCCTGTACCACTCCCCTGTCCTCTCCTGGAGGAGGGCAGTGACCCCTGTCCTCTTCCCTGCAGGCAGTGACCCCGTCCTCTGCCCTGTCAGCAGTGACCCCATCCTCTGCCCTGCCTGCAGTGACCCCGTCCTCTGCCCTGTCAGCAGTGACCCCATCCTCTGCCCTGCCTGCAGTGACCCCATCCTCTGCCCTGCCTGCAGTGACCCCTGTCCTCTGCCCTGCCTGCAGTGACCCCGTCCTCTGCCCTGCCTGCAGTGACCCCCGTCCTCTGCCCTGCCAGCAGTGACCCCCGTCCTCTGCCCCGCCAGCAGTGACCCCCGTCCTCTGCCCCGCCAGAAGTGATCCCTGTCCTCTGCCCCGCCAGCGGTGACCCCTGTCCTCTGCCCCGCCAGCAGTGACCCCTGTCCTCTGCCCCGCCAGAAGTGATCCCTGTCCTCTGCCCTGCCAGCAGTGACCCCTGTCCTCTTCCCTGCCAGCAGTGACCCCATCCTCTGCCCTGCCTGCAGTGACCCCTCTCCTCTGCCCTGCCAGCAGTGACCCCTGTCCTCTGCCCCGCCAGCAGTGACCCCTGTCCTCTGCCCCGCCAGAAGTGATCCCTGTCCTCTGCCCTGCCAGCGGTGACCACTGTCCTCTGCCCCGCCAGAAGTGATCCCTGTCCTCTGCCCTGCCAGCAGTGACCCCTGTCCTCTTTCCTGCCAGCAGTGACCCCTATCCTCTGCCCCGCCAGAAGTGATCCCTGTCCTCTGCCCTGCCAGCGGTGACCCCTTTTCCTCTGCCCTGACATTGCTGCTTAATGAAAACGCAGAGATGTTATTTAAAAACATAATTAGCATGACGGGGGGAAAGGAAAAATCCTAAAAGGCCAAATAACTTTTTCACATGACTCGTGTGTATCCAGCTGCACAACATTTTTTTTTTTTTTTTAAATCTTACAGAAGAACAGAACGTCCGGCACTGTCAGCGCGCTAAAATGTGCCGGAAAACATCACCTTTCCCTCCTCATCTTAATATAAAAGTCACATCCGTTCCGTCTGACTTCAGGGCGACACCTGTCTGATCTGCGACTTCCAGGAACGCTTCTCCTTAGGCGGAGAGGAAAAAATGATTCATTACTGGGGGGGCCATCTGCAGGGCAGCCGGTGCGAATGGGAGCAAGTGCCTAGGCACAGCCAGGCTGGGTAATTCACGCAGACACCTGTTAACCCCGTCTGCGCTGTGTGCGTTTTGTCTGGCTTTGTAAATGAAACGATGAGGTCGCCACCCAGACCGCAGGCTGCCAATCTACGGCACAGGGCCCTCCTCACATGTCTGGGGTGCAAACCTCATGCAGTTTCTGTTTGGTGGTCAGATGCACACATACCCAGGGGCGGACTGACCATTTGGAAACTCGGGCACTGCCCGGGGTCAGTAGGGGGCCCCATGAGATGCCCCTGGTACCTTTTTTATAGGCTTTTTTGAGTTTGGGCAAGGACACAGGGGCCCCATGATCCCCTATTGCCCGGGGGCCTCATGAGTTGTCAGTCCGCCCCTGCACATACCCACACAGTGGCATGGGATAGACCCTCAGCTGGGGTTCTTATCAACGGCATAAACCACTTATGTTCCAATATTTCCAGCTCTGCATTAACCCCCCTGGAGGTATTCCTGAGTGTAGCTCGGGGTAAAGTTTCAGCACCACAAGCGGTGACCCCCCCGAGCTACACTCAGGAATACACTGCAGCGTGGCTCTGGGATCCTTCCAGCACTTACCTTGTCCTGCGCTCCCGCGATGTCCCTCCTGCAGTGTCCCTGGCCATGTCCTCCGGCCGATGCCGGCATCCGTTTTCCGGGTTCCGTTCCCTGCGAGTGTTGGGACCAGGGGCGGACTGACCATTTGGAAACTCGGGCACTGCCCGAGGGCCCGGGGTCAGTAGGGGGCCCCATGAGATGCCCCTGGTACCTTTTTCATAGGCTTTATGAGTTTGGGTAAGTACATGGGGGCCCCATGATCCCCTATTGCCCGGGGGCCCCATGAGTTGTCAGTCTGCCCCTGGTCGGGACGTACGTGGGACGGAACCGGCGGGAATTTTAAAAATTTTAATTTCACTCAATACACTAAAATCACATAGTATAACATTCCTGTATCAAACCATTTCACATACATGTTGTCCCGAGTGCTTTGTCCGGCACCCTGCCTGCATTTTTACCGCCCTTTCTGCCTGGAAACTGAGAAACGTCCATGGCGTCCAAAAAGCATCCCTTTAGGTCAGACGCGGTTTTAAACCGGCTAGAGAACAGCGATAGTAAATCAGAACCACTTGCAGAATTGAGTGATAATGATTCGTGGGGGAAATTCCTCATCAGACACTGAAAACGATTCTGCGACTTTGCTCAGCGATGTGCGAACTTGGCGCTCTATTTCACATTTCAGTGTTTTTGGTTTGATTATATTATTGAATTAAATTTATTATTATTTTTTTATGATTATTTATTAAATTATAATTTATGATTTTGTGTTTCAAATTTTATCATCCCCGGGATGTTTACCAGACTCTTGTTCGGACAGATTTCAGTGAGTTATTCCTAAGAATTACAGGCCTACAATAAAAAAAATACATATTTCCATGCAAAACAATGTACCGCTTTGAGCACAGAAATACTGACATCATCAGACCGCTAGGGAGGTTAAAGAAGAGCTAAACCCTATCTGGAAGGCATTTAGTGCGCACTGTGTTGTGTAAACAACTGCAATGCTGTCTTCACATTTAGACTCCATTCACACTTGTGGGGCTTTGGACATAAAGTCGCATGACAAGTCGCAACCCATTGTTTTCAATAGCACCCATTCGGATTTATGCGCCTTAAAGTCGCAGCGCATTTCAAAAGGTTCCTGCACTACTCTGATGAGACTTGAGTGCCAGAGAGTGTAAAGTTGCATCAAAGTCGCACTGCAAAGGAAATCTTGTGACTTTGGGGTCACATGAGTGTGAATGGAGCTGCAGGCCCCTTTCAGAAGGATGGATCTGATTTGGCTCAGTTGGGGATCTGTCTGTTGATCCACTGCTGAGCTGAGAGGAGCACCGGATGACAGGTCTGTGCTCTACTCCATTGGGCAGTGCAGGGGCTAAATGGTTAGCACTTCCACCTGGCAGTACTGGGGTTGTTGGTTCTAATCCCAACCACGGCACCACCTGCCTGGAGTTTGCATGTTCTCCCCGTGCCTGCACGGGTTTTCTCCAGTTTCCTCCCACACTCCAGACATGCTGGTAAGTGAATTGGCTCCTGTCTACATTGTCCCTAGTATGTGTATGTATGAATGTGAGTTAGGGACCTTAGATTGTACGCTCCTTGAGGGTTAGAGACCTTAGATTGTACGCCCCTTGAGGGTTAGGGACCTTAGATTGTACGCCCCTTGAGGGTTAGGGACCTTAGATTGTACGCCCCTTGAGGGTTAGAGACCTTAGATTGTACGCCCCTTGAGGGTTAGGGACCTTAGATTGTACACCCCTTGAGGGTTAGGGACCTTAGATTGTACACCCCTTGAGGGTTAGGGACCTTAGATTGTACGCTCCTTGAGGGTTAGGGACTGATGTGAATGTACAATATATATGTAAAGCGTGGCATAAATTGACGGCGCTATATAAATACCTGAAATAAATAAATAATTTGGTGACCAGATGTCCATTTACACCCAACTGCCCTCCAATCCAGCCAGCAGGAGGGGAAAGAATCTTCTTCTGTTTTTTTTTTTGCTGGATCAGATCAGACCCAGAGGTAGCTGGGTGTAAGCGGACATAAGTCCATTTACATCCGGTGCTCCATAGAGGAGAATGGAGGGTCCAATCGGGTCCAGCTGAAAAACGGACAGCTGGACACCATTGGACCTACTTGTGTAGAGGGGGCCTTATTCTTTATCTTTACTTATCTCTACTGCCACTGATCCCCTCCAGCCTTTTTCAGCCACTTCCTGTCTTCATGCACTGACTCCAGCTTCAGCTGCACATCCTTGCCTTGGACCGGCTTCCTGATAGTGGCAACAGTGGACCATGCCTGTGCAATATGTGTTGGCTGCTTGTAGCATACACCAGGGGGGGCATTTGAAAGGGATTCAGGGAGAGAGTGTTGTCACCCCTTAACAGGAAATGCTAAAACGAGAACCTGGATGGCAGGATCACCAGGTGTTATATTATTATTATACAGTGTTTATATAGCGCCAAAAGGTTTGCTCTTGACTAACAATTACTTTTGAAATGACATTATTATGAAAGAGAGGGAGAAGAGAAGGGAAGAAGAAGAGAAGGAGAAGGAGGGGAAAGAGGAGGAGGAGAGAAGAGAAGGAGAAGGAGAAGGAGAAGGAGAAGGAGGAGAGGAGAGGAGAGGAGAGGAGAGGAGAGGAGAGGAGAGGAGAGGAGAGGAGAGGAGAAGAGAAGAGAAGAGAAGAGAAGAGAAGAGAAGAGAAGAGAAGAGAAGAGAAGAGAAGAGAAGGAGAAGGAGAAGGAGAAGGAGAAGGAGGAGAAGAGAAGAGAAGGAGAAGAGAAGGAGGAGAAGAGAAGAGAAGAGAAGAGAAGGAGGAGAAGAGAAGAGAAGAGAAGAGAAGAGGAGAAGAGAAGGAGAAGAGAGGGGAGAGGAGAGGAGAGAAGAGAAAAGGAGAGGAGAGGAGAGAAGAGAAGAGAGGAGAGGAGAAGAAAGGAGGAGAAGAGAGGAGGAGAAAAGAGAAGGGAAGGAGAAGAGAGAAGGAGAAGAGAGAAGAGAAGAGAGGAGAAGAGGGAGAAGGAGAAGAAAAGAGAAGGAGAAGAGAGGAGAGAAGGAGAAGGAAGAGGAGAGGAGAGAAGAGAAAAGAAGAGAAGAGAAGGAGAAAAGAAGGAGAAGAGAGGAGAGAAGAGAAAAGGAGAGGAGAGAAGAGAAGAGAGGAGAGGAGAAGAAAAGAGGAGAAGAGAGGAGGAGAAAAGAGAAGAGAAGGAAGGAGAAGAGAGAAGGAGAAAAGAGAAGAGAGGAAAGGAGAAGGTGAAGAGAGAAGGAGAAAAGAGAAGAGAAGGAGAAAAGAGAAGGAGAAAACAGAAGAGAGGAAAGGAGAAGGTGAAGAGAGAAGGAGAAAAGAGAAGGAGAAGAGATGGTGCATGCATGCCAGTACATTGTCATTCATCTGAAGTGCCAAAAAGCAGTCAAGTTGCAGCATGTACCACCCAGGAATGGGGTGCTGTACTACCGTGCAATAATGTGAGCCACCTTACCTAGTTCCAGCTCATTGCACCAGGCCCTGCGCTGCACCTGTGTCAAACACGTGTGTTTAGCTGCAAGGAAGTACATGTAGGCACAAGCCCTGATGGGCCCTAATTTATCAGTGCGTTAGAAGGAATCATTTTCCCAGGCAATCGCTGTTGCCCCCTTCCGATCACTTTAGATTCTTCCTTTCATCTTCCACATGTGAAAACAGAACAGGAAAAAAGTGCTGGTTGCCCCAGAGCTACAAAGCCCAAGAGGTGGCCACAGAAAGGTTTACTGGATCGTCTATTTTTCTAAATGGATTACAAAGGTTTTTCAGCATGCTGGAAAATGTCTGCTACTGACACAGAGGACTTGTTCTGCACTTACGGCATGCTTTGCTTGTTAATATCAAGTGAGCGATGCCCAAACCGATCACGTTTTCTGGAAATAATCACATAGTAAATGCTACAATACTCTCCAGAGGATATCTGAGAATGGATCTGTCTGTAATTTGGAAATACAGTGACGCCTTATGGTGACAGAGAAAATGCTCAGTGACTGTGTGCGTGTGTATGTATAAAGCTGGAGCACCACCATTCCAGCCATGGCTACGGTACAGGAGAAGCTCCACAATCACTGCGAGTGTACACCAGATATAGAGCGCTCCAAGCAAGGTCAGCTGACTGAAATGTGATCGGCATATCGGGTACATAAACAATGCTATTTACATATGATATCACATTCTCTGTGTGTATGACCTCATTACAGGCAAGAAACAGGTTTTCTTTGCCTAATTAGCCAATTTTTTTGCAGGTGGATAAAATATGTATAGATACATGGAGGATAGATAGATAGATAGATAGATAGATAATAGATAGATAGATAATAGATAGATAATAGATAGATAGATAGATAATAGATAGATAATAGATAGATAGATAGATAGATAGATAGATAGATAGATAGATAGATAGATAGATAGATAATAGATAGATAGATAATAGATAGATAGATAGATAGATAGATAGATAGATAGATAATAGATAGATAATAGATAGATAGATAATAGATAGATAGATAGATAATAGATAGATAGATAGATAATAGATAGATAATAGATAGATAATAGATAGATAGATAGATAATAGATAGATAGATAGATAGATAGATAGATAGATAGATAGATAGATAATAGATAGATAATAGATAGATAATAGATAGATAGATAGATAATAGATAGATAGATAGATAGATAGATAGATAGATAGATAGATAATAAAGATAGATAATAGATAGATAGATAGATAATAGATAGATAGATAGATAGATAGATAATAGATAGATAGATAATAGATAGATAGATAGATAGATAGATAGATAATAGATAGATAGATAGATAGATAGATAGATAGATAGATAGATAATAGATAGATAGATAGATAGATAGATAGATAGATAATAGATAGATAGATAGATAGATAGATAATAGATAGATAGATAGATAGATAGATAGATAGTCCTGCAACATACATTTCTGGGTAAATATTTCTCTCTCTTTCTCCAAGATCACAACCTGATTCCATTGCAGGAATTGACTTTTGGGCTCTACTTTAATAATCCATGGATACCCATGAGAGAACTACAGTCACCCATACACTGCCCTTTCCCCCCCCCCTAAAAAATCCAAGCTTGAACCCCATTTCGCAGCCCATGCTTGCATCTTATACACAACCCAAGCTTATACCCCATACACTGCCCATGACTACACCTCATACAAAGCCCATGCTTGCACCCCATACACAACCCATGACTGCACCCCATACACAACCCTTGACTGCACCCCATACACAACCCTTGACTGCACCCCATACATGGTCCATGCTTGCACCCCATACACAACCCTTGACTGCACCCCATACCCAACCCTTGACTGCACCCGATACACAGCCCATGCTTGCACCCGATACACAGCCCATGCTTGCACCCCATACACAGCCCATGCTTGCACCCCATACACAGCCCATGCTTGCACCCCATACACAGCCCATGCTTGCACCCCATACACGGCCCATGCTCACACTCCATACACGGCCCATGCTCACACTCCATACACGGCCCATGCTCACACCCCATACATGGCCCATGCTCACACTCCATACACGGCCCATGCTCACACCCCATACATGGCCCATGCTCACACCCCATACACGGCCCATGCTCACACTCCATACACGGCCCATGCTCACACCCCATACATGGCCCATGCTCACACCCCATACACGGCCCATGCTCACACCCCATAAATGGCCCATGCTCTCAGTCAGCCATCCAGTAAATCCAAATGCCATAAACGCTCATTATTTTATCTTAATATTTTCCAACTTTACCAATCATTCCCTATTTCATGAGCCGATGCCCAGGATGTGTTTTTGGCAAAACAGTCAAAAAGAGATCCCAGAAGATCCTCAAGAGATCTAAGACTAAAGGAACAATCTATCTATACCACTGCTGATTTTTGGTGACTGCAGATCTTTGGCCACCCTACATAAGGTGGACGTGATATTCAACCGTTGCATGATCGCTCTGTGCATCAATTGTGGCATAAACATGTGTACTCGCATCCCCCGTGTGTGCATGTTCACGCACTGCAGACGCCTCCAGCGCTGGTTTAATATTAAGGAAAAAACTGAATCTGGTCAAAAGCAGCCCAATTCTTCCCCCCCGGGATCGCCTAGGGTCTGCAAAGGTCTACCATAGCCCACACACATCACTGACCATACCCCAGGGGATGATCATATGGAGATAGACTCACAAAATAAATGGGATCCTTTATCAATAAAGCCACAGTATTGCATTCTGTCAACAGCTAACGATATATATATATCTCAAC
Source organism: Staurois parvus (assembly GCF_062004578.1). Taxonomy (NCBI): domain Eukaryota; kingdom Metazoa; phylum Chordata; class Amphibia; order Anura; family Ranidae; genus Staurois; species Staurois parvus. The sequence goes on from NW_028319100.1 coordinate 111,512, forward strand.
AAACACATTAAAGAATAAAGCCGGCCATACACTAGTAGAATTGTGTTGGGAATTTTTAAATTTAAGACATGCTATTCCCAATGGGGCTGGAACAGACTGTAGGCTAACCTGTGTGTCAAAGACGTTCTCTTCAGAATCCGTCTTCTTGATGGGCAGTGCCTCCTCGGTGGACTCGTACCCAAACTGAGGCTTCAGCGGGATCTGACTGGGGAAAGCAGGCTTGGAGACGTCCACCTTATTTCCCAATTTGAGGTAACAGGGCTGGGGGATTGTCCTTGCAGGAACATGAAGGATTGGCGCGGCGCTGTGGACCGGTTTGGGCAGTCCCGATTTCATCTTGGAGGCCACCAGGATGGATGGCATCTTTTCCACTAACCCTTCTCTGGACACGATCGTCTCTCTCTACTTGCCCTGCTAGATGGAGAAAAAAACCTTTTAATCACCTCCACTGCAGAGCGCACATGAATCCAACTAACGAGTCGCCATCGTCATAACGAGCCCTCTGATGTACAACCGAGACTCATCTTCGTCTCCGTTCATCGGAATCTTCTCATGGGGAGACACCTGTAATTCGCCTCTCGGGAAATGGAAGACTTCTGTTCATTATCTCATCATCTCGTCTCCGAAGGGTGTCTCAGGGAAGACGTAGCGTGTGGTCGCCCGTCCTGACGGCAGCGTGGCCTCCAAGCAGCTTAAGATGTCTCTTCCTTCGGGGCTTGAGCCAAGAAGCAGATGCAGCTTACTCCGATAATGACTGATGCCCTTGTATATTCGCTTCAGAGGGAATCAAGCCTCCTTAATCGTAATACCAGTTAGAGGCTCAGGGCTGCTGGAAGGCGAGAAGAGGAAATTTGTCTGGAGCTGACGTTATCCTGCAGCTCACAGGGGATCTCGGCGGAGTCGTGGCGGATCAGCCCAACCTGTAGACTTTAGCAGAATGGTAATGTGTCGCCAGCAGGTTGTCTCTAGAAAGCTCGCCGAGAGTGTGTGTGTGTGTGCGGGGATAGCTTTGCCTTTTGACAGTACGGTGCAACGCAGCGCGCCCATTGGCCAGATTGGAAAATATCTCTGCAGGAGGGGAGGGGCCTGCTCAGAGCTGTCAGAGCTGTCTCACCGTACTAGGAAACAGAAAATCAGCCAGTTTTTCAAACAGCCAAATAACTGCCGAGAATACAAGGGGATGGGTGATTCATCCCTGATAGGATTCAAGGAAAAACATCGGTGTGTAAGGGAAAGGCACATTTCCTGCAGCATGGCCAATGTCACATGACTTCTGCTCAGCAGCAAAGGACCTGCTGCCTTGCAGCTGCTGAGGAACTACAGGTGCCAGCAGGCATGGCAAGGCGGCTGGAGGTCTAAAGAGAACCTTGAAGGGTTCAAAGTCAAAAGGCCACCTGTAGTAATGGGGGAGGCTTACTAAAACTGGAGCACTCAGAATCTGGTGCAGCTGCGCATGGGAGCCAATCAGCTTCTAACTTCAGCTCGTTCAATTAAAAGTGTTGATAATCCCCGGACCCCGCATTCACTGTATCCGCTCTCCCCGGACCCCGCATTCACTGTATCCGCTCTCCCCGGACCCCGCATTCACTGTATCCGCTCTCCCCGGACCCCACATTCACTGTATCCGCTCTCCCCGGATCGCATTCACTGTATCCGCTCTCCCCGGACCCCGCATTCACTATATCTGCTCTCCCCGGACCCGCATTCACTATATCCGCTCTCCCCGGACCCCACATTCCCAATATCCGCTCTCCCCGGACCCCGCATTCACTATATCCACTCTCCCCGGACCCCGCATTCACCATATCCAATCTCCTCGGACCCTGCATTCACTGTATCCGCTCTCCCCGGACCCCGCATTCACTATATCTGCTCTCTCCGGACCCCGCATTCACTATATCCGCTCTCCCCGGACCCTGCATTCACTATATCCGCTCTCCCCGGACCCCGAATTCACTATATCCACTCTCCCCGGACCCTGCATTCACTATATCCGCTCTCCCCGGACCCCGCATTCACTATATCCCCTCTCCTTGGACCCTGCATTCACTATATCCGCTCTCCCTGGACCCCGCATTCACTATATCCGCTCTCCCCGGACCCTGCATTCACTATATCGGCTCTCCCCGGACCCTGCATTCACTATATCTGGTCTCCCCGGACCCTGCATTCACTATATCTGGTCTTTCCGGACCCCGCATTCACTATATCTGGTCTCCCCGAAACCCTGCATTCACTATATCCGGTCTCCCCGGACCCTATATTCACTATATCCGCTCTCCCTGGACCCTACATTCACTATATCCGCTCTCCCCGAACCCCGCATTCACTATATCTGCTCTCCCCGGACACCACATTCACTATATCCGCTCTCCCCGGACCCTACATTCACTATATCCGCTCTCCCCGGACCCTACATTCACTATATCCGCTCTCCCCGGACCCCGCATTCACTATATGCGCTCTCCCCGGACCCTGCATTCACTATATCCGCTTTCCCCGGACCCTGAATTCACTATATCTGGTCTCCCCGGACCCTGCATTCACTATATCCGGTCTCCTGGACCCTATATTCACTATATCCAATCTCCCCGGACCCCGCATTCACTATATCCGCTCTCCCTGGACCCTGCATTCACTATATCCGCTCTCCTCGGACCCTGCATTCATTATATCCGCTCTCCCCGGACCCTGCATTCACTATATCCGCTCTCCCCGGACCCCGCATTCACTATATCCGCTCTCCCCGGACCCTGCATTCACTATATCCGCTCTCCCCGGACCCTGCATTCACTATATCCGGTCTCCCCGGACCCCGCATTCACTATATCTGCTCTCCACGCACCCTGCATTCACTATATCCGCTCTCCCCGGACCCCGCATTCACTATATCCGCTCTCCCCGGACCCCGCATTCACTATATCCTCTCTCCCCGGACCCTGCATTCACTGTATCCGCTCTCCCCGGACCCCGCATTCACTATATCTGGTCTCCCACAGTACACAGAACATGGAAATGCAATTATATTTGTAAATATAAACTTCTAAATAGCTTTTCTCATTAACAGTATATAGCAGTCTTGTGACTATCTTGTCTATCAGTGTCCAGCTGAGCACTGGTTAATCTTGTATTTCATTCTCTTCTGACGGTCCTATAAGGCTGCATGACCCCTTACTTCTGTCTAGACCAGCAATGGGCAAACTACGGCCCGCGGGCCGTATACGGCCCGGCGGACCTTTTAATCCGGCCCGTGGAGCGTGATACTGTCAGGATGGCTGTCAGGAGACCGGTGTAGCATGAAAATCTGTCTCCTATGAGGATCTGTCCCCCTCGACGTATCTGCGCATGTGCCGGAGATCGCGATCGGCTGCTAATGCCTGAAACTGGCACATGCGCAGATACGTCGAGGGGGACAGATCCTCATAGGAGACAGATTTTCATGCTACACCGGAACGGCGTGGGAACACGGCGAGAGGAACGCGCGGAGCAAAGGTAAGTGAATTGACACAGGGGGGACTTGGGGACTTAATATGGGGGATGAATTACTATAGGGGGGATGAATTACTATGGGGGATGAATTACTATATGGGGGATGAATTACTATGGGGGATGAATTACTATGGGGGATGAATTACTATGGGGGATGAATTACTATATGGGGGATGAATTACTATGGGGGATGAATTACTATATGGGGGATGAATTACTATGGGGGATGAATTACTATATGGGGGATGAATTACTATGGGGGATGAATTACTATGGGGGATGAAATACTATATGGGGGATGAATTACTATGGGGGGTGAATTACTATATGGGGGATGAATTACTATGGGGGATGAATTACTATATGGGGGATGAATTACTATGGGGGATGAATTACTATGGGGGATGAATTACTATATGGGGGATGAATTACTATGGGGGATGAATTACTATATGGGGGATGAATTACTATATGGGGGATGAATTACTATATGGGGGATGAATTACTATATGGGGGATGAATTACTATGGGGGATGAATTACTATATGGGGGATTAATTAATATGCTTACTATGGGGGAATATTACTATACTTACTATGGATGACACATACACATCATTCATCTACTCTTGGTCCGGCCCCCGGGTCCAATATATGAACCCATTGCGGCCCTCAAGTCAAAAGGTTTGCCCACCCCTGGTCTAGACAGTGCTGATTGGCCCTGTGTTGATCACATGCACCCTCCCAAAGAAACCTCTCTAGCAATACACAGTAAACTGAGCATGTACAGAGTGACTCCTGGAGCTCTGTACTATCAGCAGATGGATTGGGGACAGTGGAAGAAGGGGAGGATCAGAGAAGACAGGTTCAAACAGCCTATTTACACAATGCAGAGGATTAAACCCTTAAGTTTCACAGTGAGTATAACCAGCACGCTTTACTGCATCTACAGACTGATTGTACTGTTGTGGGTTTAGTATCACTGTAAGCTTTGACAATAAAACCTGGAAGCTGATTGGTTTCTATTCAGAGCTGGACCGGATTTTGCACTCTCCAGTTTTAGTAAATAACCCCCAAAGTGTCTGATTTTTTCCTTTCCATTTTTATGTTGGCTCTGGAAAAATAACTTACCATTGGGAGCAATAAAGACCGTTTTTCCTGCAGCTAGTATGAGGTCATGCTGTATATAGAGGGCTGCTTACTAGAAGAGTCTAAACCTAACACTATATATATATACAGTGCTCAGCATAAATGAGTACACCCCAGCGGATTTGTCAGAGATGTCTATGGGACACTATACTACAAAATCCTCCCACAAATGCCGGCCATTGATTGCAAACAAGATTTGTTAATTTGCACACACAAACAAATTAATTCGAGACAATGTTGCAAAAATGAACACACCCCAATGAAAGTCTGAGGAGCAAAGCTAAATTTTACATAACAGAATCCTCATTAACAAGAATTCAGCTACATGGGAGTCTAATTATTCATTAAACAGGTGTCCAGCAGACAGGTGATTATAAAAGGGCGTTACTTAACAAAGAAAATCCCTCCCATTTCATGCTCTCAGCAATGGCACCGCATGGAAGAGAAATGTCACCAGGCCTGAGAAAGGAAATAAATCAGGAAAGGTGAAGGCTACAAGAAGATCAGCAAAGCTTTACTTATCAGTCAGAATACTGTAGCAAAAGTGATGCAAAAATTTAACAAAGATGAAACTGCAACCATCTCACAGAGACGTCCAAGCCGTCCACGGATGTTAACACCTATACAGGAGCGTCTTCTGATGAGAAGGGTTGAAGAAAATCGGCATGCACGTTCACTGCAGTTAGCTGAAGAAGTAGAAAGCCAAACTGGGGTGATTGCTTCCCTTGACACAATACGGCATATACTGCAGAGGAATGGCATGCAAGGGTGTCGTCCACAATGGCAGCCTCTCCTAAAGCCCATACAAAGAAAAGCCCCCCTAGAATTTGCCAGGGTCCATGCTGGAAAAGAAGAAGGCTACTGGGACTCTGTACTTTGGATTGATGAGACCAAGATCAATGTTTTTGGAACTGATGGCTTCAAAACTGTATGGCGTCACAAAGGTGAGGAGTACAAAGAAAAATGCATGGTGCCTACTGTGAAACATGGTGGTGGCAGTGTCCTTCTGTGGGTCTGCATGTGTGCTGCTGGTGTTGGGGAGCTGATTTCATTGATGGTATCATGAATTCACAGATGTACTGCTCTATATTGGAAGAGAAGATGCTCCCATAGCTCCATGCCCTTGGTCGTCACTTTTCCAACATGACGATGATCCAAAACACACATCTAAAGCCAGTGTTGCATTTCTGAAGAAGAACCGGGTGAAAGTGATCCAGTGGCCAAGTATGTCTCCTGATCTGAACCCAATCCAACACCTATGAGGAATTCTGAAGAGACAAGTTGACCATCACTCCCCATCCAGGCTCTAACAGAGGTCGTTCCTGAAGAATGGAAAAAGATCGATGTGGCAATACGTCGCCAACTTGTTCATCCCATGTCTAGAAGACTTGGTGCTGTCCTTACAAATCATGGAGGTCATACCAAATACTAGATGGAGGAGTTTTTGTTGTGCGGCGGATTCATTTTTGCATCAACTAATTTGAGTAAAACTGAAGATTTTGTCATCTGAGTTCTATTATTAACCTTCCTTTCAAGTAATGAGCCAAAAAAATGTTCTATGAAACTCAATTTTGTCAAAATTGTGGAAATTGTGTTGAGATATTGATTAAAATCTTACTTTTCAAAAAGGGGTGGAGTCATTTATGCTGAGCGCTGTATATATACACACACAACGATCAGCCATAAAATTCTGACCACTTACAGGTACAGTGAATAACATTGATTACCTTGTGACGATGGCACCTGAAAGTGGGTGGGATATATTAGGCAGCAAGTGAACATGTTGTCCCTTAACCACCTCCCGTCCGGCCGTTGTATATAAACGGCCAGACAGTGGCAGTGCAGGGGTGGGTGGCTGTTTATAAACGGCCTCCCCGCCCCCTGCTTGTGCACGCCCCCTGGGAGTGCGCAGCACCGCGATCCGATGCCTGCTGTGTCCTCCAGACACAGTGGAACACCGATCGTCGGACGGGACCTCTGTGCGACGTCCCGATCATGTGATCACTGATTGGCCAATCAGTGATCACATGCAGAGTAGTAAGCAAGATGTCACTGCTGACATCATTGCTTACTACGTGTGAAAACTGTCAATGATCACAGAGATCACATGGTACAAGGCTGTTCACAACAGCCTTGTACCATGTGACAAGCTGTTTCCAATCACAGCTCTCACAGTATTTCTCAATGGCTGCAAGAATGCAGCCAGAGAGAAGGAGAAATGATTGCTTTTACAGCCTTTATAAGTGTAAAAGCAATCAGTGAAAAAAAAACAAATCTTCATCACCCCCAACAAGTAGTACAGTGTCACCATGGTGACACTGTACTGCTAGGGTGACAGTATGTAAAAAAAAATAAAATAAATAATAATATTTAAAAAAAAAAAAATGTAAATTAAAATTTTTTTTTTATAATTTTCTGTTATAAACTAATTTGGGTATTTTTTTTTACTAAAAAGATAACTGAATAAATTTTGGCCAAGATTTATGAAGAAATATTATTTATTTGCAAAATATTATAAAACACTTTTTTAAAAATTTTTGGACTTTTTCATTTATATAGCAAAAAAAAATCCCAGCGGTGAATAAATACCACCAAAATAAAGCTTTATCTGTCTCAAAAAAATGCAAAAAAATTCATATGGGTACAGTGTTGCATGACCGCGCAATTGTCATAGTGATAGCGCTGAAAGCTGAAAATTAACCTGGACAGGAAGGGGGTGAAAGTGTCTGGACTGGAAGGGGGGGAAAGTGTCTGGACTGGAAGGGGGGGAAAGTGTCCGGACTGGAAGGGGGGGAAAGTGTCCGGACTGGAAGGGGGTGAAAGTGTCCGGACTGGAAGGGGGTGAAAGTGTCCGGACTGGAAGGGGGGGAAAGTGTCCGGACTGGAAGGGGGTGAAAGTGTCCGGACTGGAAGGGGGGGAAAGTGTCCGGACTGGAAGGGGGGGAAAGTGTCCGGACTGGAAGGGGGTGAAAGTGTTCGGACAGGAAGGGGGTGAAAGTGTCCGGACAGGAAGGGGGTGAAAGTGTCCGGACTGGAAGGGGGAGAAAGTGTTCGGACTGGAAGGGGGGGGAAAGTGTCCGGACTGGAAGGTGGGGGGGAAGTGTCCGGACTGGAAGGGGGAGAAAGTGTTCGGACTGGAAGGGGGAGAAAGTGTTCGGACTGGAAGGGGGGGGAAAGTGTCCGGACTGGAAGGGGGAGAAAGTGTCCGGACTGGAAGGGGGAGAAAGTGTCCGGACTGGAAGGTGGGGGGGAAGTGTCCGGACTGGAAGGGGGAGAAAGTGTTCGGACTGGAAGGGGGTGAAAGTGTCCGGACTGGAAGGGGGGGAAAGTGTCCGGACTGGAAGGGGGGGAAAGTGTCCGGACTGGAAGGGGGGGAAAGTGTCCGGACTGGAAGGGGGTGAAAGTGTCCAGAATGGAAGGGGGGGAAAGTGTCCGGACTGGAAGGGGGGGAAAGTGTCCGGACAGGAAGGGGGGGAAAGTGTCCGGACTGGAAGGATTGAAAGTCTCCGGACAGGAAGGGGGGTGAAAGTGTCCGGACTGGAAGGGGGGGAAAGTGTCCGGACTGGAAGGGGGTGAAAGTGTCTGGACTGGAAGGGGGGGAAAGTGTCCGGACTGGAAGGGGGTGAAAGTGTCCGGACTGGAAGGGGGTGAAAGTGTCCGGACTGGAAGGGGGTGAAAGTGTCAGGACTGGAAGGGGGTGAAAGTGTCCGGACTGGAAGGGGGTGAAAGTGTCCGGACTGGAAGGGGGTGAAAGTGTCCGGACAGGAAGGGGGGTGAAAGTGTCCGGACTGGAAGGGGGGGAAAGTGTCCGGACTGGAAGGGGGTGAAAGTGTCTGGACTGGAAGGGGGGGAAAGTGTCCGGACTGGAAGGGGGTGAAAGTGTCCGGACTGGAAGGGGGTGAAAGTGTCCGGACTGGAAGGGGGTGAAAGTGTCCGGACTGGAAGGGGGTGAAAGTGTCCGGACTGGAAGTGGTTAAGGTGATGTGTTGAAAACAGAAAAAAATGGACAAGTGTAAGGACTTGTGCAACTTTGACAAGGACCAAATTGTAATGCCGATTTTGACAGGTACCCGCTCCCACTTCCACTGCGATCGCGTGATAGGTCCCAAAAGACTACAGGACCATTCACAAGGCGCAGCGCTCCTCAGTCATGCGCAGTGGGCACCCGTCTGTGAAGCCGCAAGGTGTCAGAGTCAGGTGCCCACACTGAAGATGTCAGTGGCGTGGAGAGATGATGGCCGGTGAAACCGGCTGCATTGAGGACACCGCTGGATCGATGGACAGGTGAGTGACTGTTTTTTTGTAGCTGCTGACTTTTATTTTTTTACATTTTGACTGAACCTCCTATTTAATGTGGCTGCAATCTTTTATAAAAGGACACCATAGTTGTATATTAATAATCCTGTTCGGTTTGCTCCTGAGCGCAGGGTATTGGGAATTTTTTCACTTTTTTTTAAGTTGCACTGATTGAAACGGGTGCTATAGAAAAGAATGGGCTGTGACCGGGGGCGGACTGACCATTCGAGCACTCGGGCACTGCCCGAGGGCCCGGGGTCAGTAGGGGGCCCCATGAAATGCCTCTGGTACGTTTTTATAGGCTTTTTTGGGTATGCTTTGAGTGTGGGCAAGGACACAGGGGCCCCATGATCCCCCTTTGCCCGGGGGGGCCCCATGAGTTGTCAGTCCGCCCCTGGCTGTGACTTGTCATGCGACTTACATGTCCAAAGTCGCACAAGAGTGATTGGAACCTCATGATGTGATTATTAGAGCGAATCAGAAAAACACACAAATTAGAAGTGAGTTTATGTAAATGGATAATAATACTCGTCATTCATCAACGGGCGTGGCATCCCCATGGTGCTGCGTTACGGCGAACTGCATGCGCTCCATTTGTGAGTTTTGGTAACACAAAGAACAGCAAAGGAGGATTATGGTCGAGTCTGTAAATGGTTTCCATAGTGATTTAAAAATAAATTCATCAGTTCCCATCGTGAGCATTTCATAGCTTTAATCCAAAGCAAAATGTTATTTTACATACATGTGTGTGTGTCTGTATATATATATACACACGCGTGCCCACAGATCGTATCTCCCAATGCAGTAAAGAGATTTTCCAGCTTCATGTACAAACTCCCACACCCTTCCTAAACACCACAACTGGTTTATATATGACGGCGAGGTCAAAGGTCAAAGGAGAGGAAAGCACCAGATATTTCCATGGCTTGGTACAGACAGGCATCAGCTTAGTATGTGTCTCAGCAGGGCCGTGGATAAGGGGGTACCACCAGTCCTCCTGTACGGGGCCCAGGCAGCTGGGTGAATCGGATGTGGGCTGGAAGGGTGAACGGGGCAATTACTGGAACCGATCCCCTGTATGGCTCTCTCTGCAGCAGCTGAAACTGGCTTCTTCTTCTTTTTTTGCACCCATTTGCATGTTTTTTATATGTTATGTTTACGCTTGGATCAGGGGCGGACTGACCATTTGGAAACTCGGGGCTCGAGGTCAGTAGGGGGCCCCATGAGATGCCCCTGGTACCTTTTTCATAGGCTTTTTTGAGTTTGGGCAAGGACACAGGGGCCCCATGGTCCCCTATTGCCCAGGGGCCCCATGAGTTGTCAGTCCGCCCCTGGCTTGGATGAGGGACATATTTGTATTCAGTTTATTGTATTCATGCTTTGACTGTTCATTCACCAAGTAGCGCAGCACCCTTCCACTCCTTCATATCATCTGTTGCATCATTTGTTGCTAGGTTTTTCAGGGTTTTTTTTTAGTTTTTTCCATCAGCTTTTAGTTTTTGTTACTATTATTATTATTCATTTTTTATTATTTTGTTAGAGTAAGGGGTTAGAGGTAAGGTTTGGCTGGGGTTAGGATTAGGGAGAAGAAGGAGGAGGAATAGGAGGACTTAGTTTACATTACCAGGGGCGGACTAACCATTTGGAAATTTGGGCACTGCCCGAGGGCCCGGGGTCAGTAGGGGGCCCCATGAGATGCCCTTGGTACCTATTTCATAGGCTTTTTTGAGTTTTGGCAAGGACACAGGGGCCCCATGATCCCCTATTGCCCGGGGGCCCCATGAGCTGTCAGTCCGCCCCTGTCGTACACTATTACTTTTTTTTTTTTAAACATTTTTTCATTTCAGCAGAAAATCGCACAAAAGGCGTGCAAACAAACGCGCCAATCGCACGTTTCTATTCTTTGCTACGGGAATAGAAATGTGCACATCTGCCCAAATACAGCTACAAAAGTAGCTCCAGAACTTTTTTGAACTTCAGGCATTCTGCTTCAGGCGACTTGGAGTGGAGATGTGAACCATCTCCATAGAGTAATATTGGAGCTTCGAGGCTACAAAACACTCAGGTGTGAATGGCCTTGAAATGTAAAAGCAATCCCCCCTCCCCCTCCGCACTGGCCTCCGCCGCCTCCCTGGGCTCTCCAATCCCACTGAGGAGCCCGGGACTGAAGTCGGCGGTTCCATAGAGATAACATCCCCCACAAGGGCGGACTGACCATTGAGGGCCCAGGGTCAGTAGGGGGCCCCATGAGATGCCCCTGGTACCTTTCATATGCTTTTTTGAGTGTGGGTGAGGACACAGGGGCCCCATGATCCCCTATTGCCCGGGGGCCCCATGAGTTGTCAGTCTGCCACTGGTCCCCCATCATCTCTGTGGCCTAAGAAAGCAGAAGAGACGATTGTAGTGGAGGCCATTTGGAATGAGGGACACTTCGCACTGTCAGTCCCATCACAGGTGTCAGTGACACCCATAAAGACCCCCACCCCTTCACTAGTGTTAGTGGCAACAATAAGGACCCCCTCCCATTCATTTTGTCAGAGAATAGCAGGAACATTAAACCCCCCTCTTTGGTGTTGGTGACAATGGAAGGAATAATAATCCCCTTCTTTGGCCTCGGTGGTTACTTAACTAAACGCTCACTCCTACACTAGTTTCTCTCTTACAGATGACCAGGGGCTTTTTTTTGGGGGGGTGGGGGGGTAACGGGGGGGACGCAGTACCAGCCCCTTCCAGCACTGAGTGCATGTAATGGTAGAGGTGCTGGGGTGTGCTGGAAAATCTACTGATGCTGGCTGCTGTGGGATCTATTGTTTCTGAAGGAATCTATTGTTGCAAGTGGGTCTATTGTTGCTGGGGAGGTCTATTGTTGCTGGTGAGGGATCTATTTTTGCTGGGGGGGTCAATAGTTGCTGGAGGGATCTACTATTGACGAAGGGGTCTATTGTTGTTGGCAGGTTCTATTGTTGCCGGGGGGTATTTTGTTGCTGGATATCTTAGGTGAAAAGGAACGATCTATTATTATTGGCAGGGTCTATTGTTGCTGGTGTGGGATCTATTTTTGCAGGGGGTCTTATGTTCCTGGGGGGGGGTCAATAGTTGCGGGGGGGAATTTACTATTGAGAAAGGGGTCTATTGTTGTTGGCAGGCTCTATTGTTGCCGGGGGGTATTTTGTTGCTGGATATCTAAGGTGGTTGGGAGGGATCTATTGTTATTGGAGGGGTCTTTGTTGCTGGTGTGGGATCTATTTTTGCTTGGGGGTTAATAGTTGATGGGGGGATTTACTGTTGAGGGAAAGGTCTATTGTTACTGGCAGTTGGAGGGTCTATTGATGCTGATGGGCATCTATTGTTGCTGGGGGGTATTTTTTTGCTGGGTATCTATGGTGGTTGGGAGGGATCTATTGTTGCTGGCTTAGTCTATTGTTGATGGAGAGGTCTATTGTTGCTGATGTAGGATATATTTTTGCTGGTAGGGGGGTCAATAGTTGCTGGGGGGGTCTACTGTTGAGGGACAGGTCTATTATTTCTGGCAGGTGGCGGGTCTATTGTTGCTGGCAGACATCTATTGTTGCTGGGGGGTATTTTGTTGCTGGATATCTATGGTGGTTTGGACGGATCTATTGTTGCTGGGAGTCTATTGTTGCTGGAGAGGTCTATTGTTGCTGGTGTGGGATCTATTTTTGCTGGTGTAGGGGGTCAATAGTTGCTGGGGGATCTACTGTTGAGGGAAGGGTCTATTATTGCTGGCAGGTGGAGGGTCTATTGTTGCTGGCAGACATCTATTGTTGCTCGGAGGGTATTTTGTTGCTGGATATCTAAGGTGGTTGGGGGGGATCGATTGTTGCTGGTGGGGTCTATTGTTGCTGGCAGGCATCTATTGTTGCTGGGAGGGTATTTTGTTGCTGGATATCTAAGGTGGTTGGGGGGGATCGATTGTTGCTGGTGGGGTCTATTGTTGCTGGCAGGCATCTATTGTTGCTGGGGGGGTATTTTGTTGCTGGATATCTAAGGTGGTTGGGAGGGATCAATTGTTGCTGGTGGGGTCTATTGTTGCTGGTAGGCGTCTATTGTTGCTGGGGGGGTATTTTGTTGCTGGATCTCTAAGGTGGTTGGAAGGGATCGATTGTTGCTGGCGGGGTCTATTGTTGCTGGCAGGCATCTATTGTTGCTGGGAGGGTATTTTGTTGCTGGATATCTAAGGTGGTTGGGGGGGATCGATTGTTGCTGGTGGGGTCTATTGTTGCTGGCAGGCATCTATTGTTGCTGGGGGGGTATTTTGTTGCTGGATATCTAAGGTGGTTGGGAGGGATCAATTGTTGCTGGTGGGGTCTATTGTTGCTGGTAGGCGTCTATTGTTGCTGGGGGGGTATTTTGTTGCTGGATCTCTAAGTTGGTTGGAAGGGAGATCGATTGTTGCTGGCGGGGTCTATTGTTGCTGGCAGGCATCTATTGTTGCTGGGGGGGGTATTTTGTTGCTGGATATCTAAGGTGGTTGGGAGAGATCTATTGTTACTGGCAGGGTCTGTTGTTGCTATAGGGGTCTGTTGCTGCAGTCTGCAGGGGATCTATTTTACTGCTTTTCTTGTTACCATTAACAAATTCCATACAAATTACTTAGCACCACAAAATGATACTTGGTTCTGCATTCTCTAAAAGGGGCGGTGCTGGGAGGTGAGTAGGGGGTGGAACCAAGTGACAGTGATCAGAGGTGGGTAGAGGGCGGAGACAAGGGATGACCCTGAGTCCTGAAGATGTCTATTGGCAGCTCTGCACAGAGGACCCTAAGAGCCACAGAGGAAGGCCTGGAGGTGCCAGTTGGACATTACTAGGTACGACGGATTGTAAACAAAGCTGGAGGTAGGAACAGCAGAGCCGCAATCCAGCACAACTTGGGAAGCTATAAAGAGAAACCCAATGGGCCCAATGTCCTCCAAATCGAAACCAAATCGCCACTGAATCATAATTGCTAATCCCAAAGCAAACCTCATCCTGGATTAGATCGGTCGTAAAGTATGAAAATTAAATATTTAGTCATAAAATCAATATTATGACATCATCACAAACCTTGTTTACCCTTTCATCTACTGAGCTGTCACAAACAGCCACGTTCTGCAAAGTGCACCTAAGTTCTCTTCAAACAGGAAGTAGGATCGCATCAGTGAAAGAAATAGAATTTGGAGGTCTGTAGGAGGCTCGAGAGAAATAGAAGGGATTTTTGGGGGGTTAAAAGATCCCCTGCTTTGACAGCTAGCGGGGGATCTTCTCCCCTGCCCCCCCCCACCCCCCACTTGCTGTCATATTTAAAAAAAGCAAGGCTGTGTGGGGCTGTGTGAATGAAAAAATACAAATCTTGACAGCCTTAGCGGCTGTCGGCTTCTAGTTCTCAATGAACTACCCACCCCTTGTCTTGGTCTTGTGTACGTGACAAAATGATTTTCAACAATAATCACAGAAAGAAATGAGAAATGGGAAATCAATATCCACCGATGGTCAGTGTAGGTGGGAAATCAATATTCACCAATGGTCAGTGTAGGTGGGAAATCAATATTCACCGATGGTCAGTGTAGGTGGGAAATCAATATTCACCGATGGTCAGTGTAGGTGGGAAATCAATATTCACCAATGGTCAGTGTAGGTGGGAAATCAATATTCACCAATGGTCAGTGTAGGTGGGAAATCAATATTCACCGATGGTCAGCGTAGGTGGGAAATCAATATTCACCGATGGTCAGTGTAGGTGGGAAATCAATATTCACAGATGGTCACTGTAGGTGGGAAATCAATATTCACCGATGGTCAGTGTAGGTGGGAAATCAATATTCACCGATGGTCAGTGTAGGTGGGAAATCAATGTTCACCGATGGTCAGTGTAGGTGGGAAATAAATGTCCAGCAATGGTCAGTGTAGGTGGGAAATCAATATCCACCGATGGTCAGTGTAGGTGGGAAATAAATGTTCACTGATGGTCAGTGTAGGTGGGAAATCAATATCCACCGATGGTCAGTGTAGGTGGGAAATAAATGTTCACTGATGGTCAGTGTAGGTGGGAAATCAATATTCACCGATGGTCAGTGTAGGTGGGAAATCAATATTCAGCGATGGTCAGTGTAGGTGGGAAATCAATATTCACCGATGGTCAGTGTAGGTGGGAAATCAATATTCACCGATGGTCAGTGTAGGTGGAAAATAAATGTTCACCGATGGTCACTGTAGGTGGGAAATAAATGTCCAGCAATGGTCAGTGTAGGTGGGAAATCAATATCCAACGATGGTCAGTGTAGGTGGGAAATCAATATCCAACGATGGTCAGTGTACATGGAAATCAATGCTACGTCAGTACGTCAGTGTTAGGATTTTGAATTTGATCCGTTGCGCAATCGGAAGCCAGTGGAGGGATTGGCAGAGGGGGGTGGCGGAGATGGAGCGGTTGGAAAGGTGAATGAGTCTGGCAGCCGTGTTCAGGATGGACTGAAGCGGGGATAGCCTGTGGCGAGGCAGGCCAGTGAGGAGGGAGTTGCAGTAGTCGAGTCGTGATATGATGAGGGAGTGGATGAGCTGTTTAGTGGTTTCTGGGGTTAGGAACGTGCGGATTTTGGCGATGTTGCGGAGGTGGAGTCTGCAGGAGTTTGTTAAAGTTTGGACTTGGGGCTGGAAGGATAGGTTGGAGTCCAGAATGACACCAAGTACTCTGGCCTGCGGGACGGGTTTGATGGTGACGTTGTTGGATGTGATGGAGAAGTCAATCGGGGTGGTGTGCGGGCTGGGGGGAAGACAAGAAACTCGGTTTTGGAGAGGTTCAGTTTAAGGAAGTGGAGCGACATCCAGTCTGATATGTCGCTCAGTAGGTGTGTGATTCGGGCGGAGACCGAGGGGGTGAGGTGGGGAGTTGAGAGATAGATTTGTGTGTCGTCGGCATAGAGGTGGTAGTTGAAGCCGTGAGAGTGTATGAGTTGGCCAAGGGAGGAGGTGTAGATGGAGAAGAGAAGGGGCCCGAGGACAGAGCCTTGAGGGACCCCAACAGAGAGGGGGAGTGAGGGGAGGTGGTAGCATTATAGGTAACGCTGAAAGAGCGCTGTGATAGGTTGGATGAGAGCCAGGAGAGAGCAGAATCTCTGAGGCCGAGGGAGTGTAGTTTTTTGAGGAGGAGGGGGTGGTCGACAGTGTGGAAGGCCGCGGAGAGGTCAAGGAGTAGGAACACTGAATAGTGGCCATTAGCTCTGGCGGTTAGCAGGTCGTTGGAGAGTTTAAGCAAGGCAGTTTCAGTGGAGTGTAGGGGGCGGAAGCCGGACTGTAGGGGATCAAGGAGGTTGATCATCCGTTTACATCCGCTAGTCCATAGAAATACATGGGGGTCTGCTTTTCATCCGTAAGCGGACAGCTGAAAAATGGACATATGGAATGCCCGTGTGAAAAGGGACTTTGTGCAAATAATAAAAAAAGTATCACGGACAGCGCTCAATTGTTTCTGTTGCAAGTGCACTAATGTGGCTACAATCACCTTCATACAGCACAAAACCGACTTGACACAGATTGGAATCATCCAACCTATCCGATTCTTTTCAGGTTTTACCACAACAGAGAGCGATGATTGCTAAACTCAAACAAAATACGGATTATGGGTAGACTGTATGGGGGAAATCTGCTAATACTGGAAAGTGTAAAATCTGATGCAGCTCTACATAGAAACCAATCAGCTTCCAGGTTTTATTGCCAACGCTTAATTGAACAAACTGAAGATAGGATCTGATTGGCCGCCATGCACAGCTGCACCAGATTCTGAGTGCTGTGGTGTTAGTAAATCCCCTCCTGTATGCCCAACATGGCCCGGCTGCCAGTTACAGCAACCAAAGTCGATGCGGTGAAAGTAAGATGATTTATTCCAATTTTGTCTGAAGGATCCACTGATTCCTGTGTCATTCTGTAACATAGTATTTATAATGTTTCCCGATTCCCATTATGCAGCTGTGGAATGTAAAACATTTTAGTTACACGAGGCAATCATGTCACATGAATGTGAACATCCCAGAGAGACTGGAGCAGCTTATGGAGGCTCCCCGGGGCTCGTCACACACCACGTCCCAGACAGGGATGACGGTCTCCAGCGACAAATAGACGCAGATGCGCTGGAGGCCACGAGCCAAACCTAACAGATCTGCAGAGTCCTCCAACACCGCCGTCATCTCAGCGCTGACAACGAACTTTCCAGGAAAATTGTTTTCTAATGTAGTTAAGGTGGACCTTGGCTGTAGATCGTACAGAGGGGCCCATTCACTGTCTGAAAAAGTCTACATGTTTATGAGAAAACGCAGCGCTCCCAACTGTCCCCAATATGGCGGAGGGACGGTCCATCTTCTGGAACCCAATCGCTCTGATCACACTTACCTTTTCCACATTCTGGCACCTGGTCTTTATCTGTGTGTGTGTTCCCCAGCCTGTGTCCCTGTGCCTGCTCCTGTGATCGCTGTGTTCCCCAGCCCGTGCCCCTGTGCCTGCTCCTGTGATCGCTGTGTTCCCCAGCCCGTGCCCCTGTGCCTGCTCCTGTGATCGCTGTGTTCCCCAGCCCGTGCCCCTGTACCTGCTCCTGTGATCGCTGTGTTCCCCAGCCTGTGTCCCTGTGCCTGCTCCTGTGATCGCTGTGTTCCCCAGCCCGTGCTCCTCTGCCTGCTCCTGTGATCGCTGTGTTCCCCAGCCCGTGTCCCTGTGCCTGCTCCTGTGATCGCTGTGTTCCCCAGCCCATGTCCCTGTGCCTGCTCCTGTGATCGCTGTGTTCCCCAGCCCGTGTCCCTGTGCCTGCTCCTGTGATCGCTGTGTTCCCCAACCTGTGTCCCTGTGCCTGCTCCTGCGATTGCTGTGTTCCCCAACCTGTGTCTCTGTGCCTGCTCCTGTGATCGCTGTATTCCCCAGCCCGTGCTCCTCTGCCTGCTCCTGTGATCGCTGTGTTCCCCTGCCTGTGCCCCTGTGCCTGCTCCTGTGATCGCTGTGTTCCCCAACCTGTGTCTCTGTGCCTGCTCCTGTGATCGCTGTATTCCCCAGCCCGTGCTCCTCTGCCTGCTCCTGTGATCGCTGTGTTCCCCTGCCTGTGCCCCTGTGCCTGCTCCTGTGATCGCTGTGTTCCCCTGCCTGTGCCCCTGTGCCTGCTCCTGTGATCGCTGTGTTCCCCAACCTGTGCCCCTCTGCCTGCTCCTGTGATCGCTGTGTTCCCCTGCCTGTGTCCCTGTGCCTGCTCCTGTGATCGCTGTGTTCCCCAACCTGTGTCCCTGTGCCTGCTCCTGCGATTGCTGTGTTCCCCAACCTGTGTCTCTGTGCCTGCTCCTGTGATCGCTGTGTTCCCCAACCTGTGTCCCTGTGCCTGCTCCTGTGATCGCTGTGTTCCCCAAGCTGTGTCTCTGTGCCTGCTCCTGCGATCGCTGTGTTCCCCAAGCTGTGTCTCTGTGCCTGCTCCTATGATCGCTGTGTTCCCTAATCTGTGTAACTGTCAATCTTGCAATGCCTCATGGGACTTGTAATTTGGCAACAGCTGGAGGGCCACCAGTTTGACACACGTGCCTTAAAGCATATGCCTGGCAAGACTCTCTGGCGGGGTTTGAACCCCCTATCCCCCCCCTTATCTATGCCCCTGGTGACAATATTTCTTAGAGCAGGGGTGACAAACTGGGGCCCTCCAGCTGTTGCGAAACTACAAGTCCCATCATGCCTCTGCCTTTGGAAGTCATGCTTGTAACTGTCAATCTTGCAGTGCCTCATGAGACTTGTAATTTGGCAACAGCTGGATGGCCGCCAGTTTGACACCCGTGCCTTAAAGCATCTGCCTGTCAGGACTCTCTGGCAGGATTTGGACCCCCCTATCCCCCCCTTATCTATGCCCCTGGTGACAACATTTTTCAGAGCTTGCACTTCCTCATTTCCTGATCCCCCTATTATGATTATCATTTTAGGCTGAACTCCAGGTAAATACTGCAGACAAAAACACAGCTAAAATAAATATATGGGAACTGTTTTGCCTGTCATAGGATTTGCATTTCTGGCCAGTCATTCCTGAGAATTACAAACCCCTGCCAGGTAGACAGAGCCAGGCTGGTTCTTTGCTGCAGTTAAGCAACGAAACGTAATCACCTCCCTGCCCCCCCCCCATTCTCCATCTTGTAGGTGTATAGGAGCTATCCTGTACAAGGGATCACAACATACCTATCCCAAATCAAATTCAGGTAAAAATACCTTTTGGGATAACTGCATTTATTGGTGTTATTTTCTATCAGCCTGGAGTTGAAAAATGATTTCATACTTAGGAACACATTAGGACACCAGTGACTGCTTGAGTAGGTCACAGGGGCGGACTGAGAACTCATGGGGTCCCCGGGCAATAGGGGATCATGGGGCCCCTGTGTCCTTGCCCACACTCAAACCACACCCAAAAAAGCCTATGAAAGGTACTAGGGGCATCTCATGGGGCCCCCTACTGACCCTGGGCCCTCGGGCAATGCCCGAGTGCTGGAATGGTCACTTCACCCCTGGTAGGTCATTCTCTAAATAGGGTCTGGGGGCCTGGAAGGGTCATTTAATCCTCCATTCTGGCTGGTTGTAATAATACGGTATATACAGTATAATGCATAAGAAAGTAGTGGCAGCACTGTGTGGTGACAAGAGTGAAATCTGACTACGGCAATCTGGTTACATGGCTTTTCCTGCATCCCATGTGAGCAGAAGAAATGTGTTTATAACAGATACAATGTAAAATGAACAGACTTGACATAATTGCGATTAAAATCCTGGCGATGCAACAATAACGCATTGACTGCCAACAATTAAGTGGTGAATGGCATCTGAATACGAAGATGTCACTCTGTATAATTCTTATCTATTCTCATATCAGGGAGAAACTATTAACTAGCTCTTTACTAGGCAAAAATCAGGAAAATATTTTAAAATTAAAGTGCTAAGGCCCCATGTACACAGGACACTTCTGAACGATGGAAACTGCTGGAAAACGTAGGTTAAAAAACGTCTGTTTAACCGCTTTTGCATACCGCATTAATGCGCGTTTGTGTTTAGAAGCTTCTTTTAAAGATAAGCACCAGAGAACCTCCCAAATGCCCAGAATGCACTGAAAAGTGGTAAATTATTAACTATTTCAGACTGTTTCAGAGAAATACAGAGAGTAGAAGCAGAGACAGCAGTATGTGTTGAGATTAGCTTAGGTGTGAGTTGCTCATTAACATTTCTTTTGTTTCCAAGGGTGGGAAAGGTGTCTGGTGGAGGGAGTCATTAGGGCCACCTGGCAGGGGGTCTGCATGAGGAATTTGAGGTGTGAATTGGTCATTAACATATCTTTTGTTTCCAAGGGCGGGAGAGGTCTGAGGAATGAATGGTCATTTCAATGTGTTACAAGCTTGGTAGGAACATCCTAGGGAGAATTCTTATTTAATGGGAGGGACCTCTGATGTGATTGGGGGGCTTCTAATGTGTAGGGAGGACTCTGATGTGAAGGGGGGTTCTGATGGGGGGGACCTCTGATGTGCTGGGGGAACCTATGATGTGAATGGGGGTTCTGATGAGATGAAGGGACCCCTGATGTGGTGAAATGGACAATGATGTGAATGGGGGTTCCGATGAGATGAAGGGACCCCTGATGTGGTGGGATGGGTCTATGATGTGAAGGAGGTTCTGATGAGATGAAGGGACCCCTGATGTGGTTGGATGGGCCTATGATGTGAAGGAGGTTCTGATGAGATGAAGGGACCCCTGATGTGGTGGGATGGGCCTATGATGTGAAGGAGGTTCTGATGAGATGAAGGGACCCCTGATGTGGTGGGATGGGCCTATGATGTGAAGGAGGTTCTGATGAGATGAAGGGACCCCTGATGTGGTGGGATGGACCTATGATGTGAACGGGGGTTCTGATGAGATGAAGGGACCCCTGATGTGGTGGGATGGACCTATGTTAATGGGGGTTCTGATGAGATGAAGGGACCCCTGATGTGGTGGGATGAGCCTATGATGTGAATGGGGGTTCTGATGAGATGAAGGGACCCCTGATGTGGTGGGATGGACCTATGATGTGAATGGGGGTTCTGATGAGATGAAGGGACCCCTGATATGGTGGGATGAGCCTATGATGTGAATGGGGGTTCTGATGAGATGAAGGGACCCTTGATGTGGTGGGATGGGCCTATGATGTGAAGGAGGTTCTGATGAGATGAAGGGACCCCTGATGTGGTGGGTTGAGCCTATGATGTGAATGGGGGTTCTGATGAGATGAAGGGACCCCTGATGTGGTGGGATGAGCCTATGATGTGAATGGGGGTTCTGATGAGATGAAGGGACCCCTGATATGGTGGGATGAGCCTATGATGTGAATGGGGGTTCTGATGAGATGAAGGGACCCCTGATATGGTGGGATGAGCCTATGATGTGAATGGGGGTTCTGATGAGATGAAGGGACCCCTGATGTGGTGGGATGAGCCTATGAGGTGAATGGGGGTTCTGATGAGATGAAGGGACCCCTGATGTGGTTGGATGGGCCTATGATGTGAAGGAGGTTCTGATGAGATGAAGGGACCCCTGATGTGGTGGGATGGGCCTATGATGTGAAGGAGGTTCTGATGAGATGAAGGGACCCCTGATGTGGTGGGATGAGCCTATGATGTGAATGGGGGTTCTGATGAGATGAAGGGACCCCTGATGTGATGGGATGGACCTATGATGTGAATGGGGGTTCTGATGAGATGGGGGACCTCCTATGTGATAGCTATCGGGGGGACCACTGATCGAAAAGGGGCTTCTGATGTGAAGATTATTTCATCAAGGCAGCTGTGTGCATTGGCTTCGGTTTTGCTAAGTAAGGCCGGCCATAGATAGCAATTTTTTTTTTTGATCAGCCAGCTGGCTGATTGCTAAAAACTGAATAGTTTCAAGAGAGGTGGATGGGGGAATCCTCCCTGCTGCACTATTGTATTCTGACAGCGGGGACTCGTCTGCAATCAGAATACATGGATCAGCCCTGCAGCTGATCGGCTGCAGGTGCCAATTGAATGAAAAATTTCCAATATTCCCTTTCAAGAGAAGCCGATCACAGATCGACTTCTCCCAACTGGGAACGACCATAGATGGATTGACATTTGGCCAGTCCCTGCTGAACCAGTCGAATTTCGATCCATCTATGGCCAGCTTTACATTTATGGTTTTTTAGCCTGGGGTGACTACTTTTAGAGGGTGCAACGACCAATAAAAGGTTGAGAAACGCTGGTTTAAAGACAGGTGATTATACATTTATGGGCCAAATGACTGCAGTGCGTGTGCCTAGCTCAGCCGCGGTTTATTTCCCCAGTAAACAGCCATTTGTAGAATTTTCAGGCTGCTGTATGAGCTCAGCCTCTTGTAGAGCAGAAGACTGGAGCCACCCGAGGTCTCGAGGTGTGACAATGTTATTCCCTTCTTCACACATTGCAGAAACAGATGATGCGCAGTTCTATGGCTCTGACTCTTGGCTGCGTTCCCGTTCGCTGCCGAGAGGAGCTTGTGTATAGTGTCACTATGAGGCATTTACATAATTAGGATTGTGCCTATATAAGGCCAGGCCGGCACCGCGTACTAAACCAACAGCAGATACGAGCAATAAAACAGAGCTTGTTCAACCAGTGCCTGGGAAGACTCACAAATACGCTCGTCCTTTCATTTTACAACGACCTACCTTTGATCGACCTCTTTAGGCGATAAGACACGGATGTTGTATACAAAACTGCTTGTATAAGCCCCGGTTATATCTGTCCTTGGTGTTCCACTGTACAATGCAGGACTGCTGGTCCTACGTTGTAGAAGATGACATCAGAAAGCTGCGCAACAGCTTCACTGGTCTTGTGGAGAAGAGGAAACCTGCGGGAGTGCGGGATGAAGCAAACAGGCTATCCCCTCTTCAGTCTATCATGATGCCTGCTGCCAGACTCATCCACCTTACTAACCGTTCTGTATCTGCCACCCCTCTCTGCCAATCCCTCCACTGACCTCCACTCAGTGTCCTCCACCCCTCTCTGCCAATCCCTCCACTGACCTCCACTCAGTGTCCTCCATCCCTCTCTGCCAATCCCTCCACTGGCTTCCACTCAGTGTCCTCCACCCCTCTCTGCCAATCCCTCCACTGGCCTCCACTCATTGTCCTCCATCCCTCTCTGCCAATCCCTCCACTGGCTTCCACTCATTGTCCTCCATCCCTCTCTGCCAATCCCTCCACTGGCCTCCACTCATTGTCCTCCATCCCTCTCTGCCAATCCCTCCACTGGCCTCCACTCAGTGTCCTCCACCCCCCTCTGCCAATCCCTCCACTGACCTCCACTCAGTGTCCTCCACCCCTCTCTGCCAATCCCTCCACTGACCTCCACTCAGTGTCCTCCATCCCTCTCTGCCAATCCCTCCACTGGCTTCCACTCAGTGTCCTCCACCCCTCTCTGCCAATCCCTCCACTGGCCTCCACTCATTGTCCTCCATCCCTCTCTGCCAATCCCTCCACTGGCTTCCACTCATTGTCCTCCATCCCTCTCTGCCAATCCCTCCACTGGCCTCCACTCAGTGTCCTCCATCCCTCTCTGCCAACCCCTCCACTGGCCTCCACTCAGTGTCCTCCACCCCTCTCTGCCAATCCCTCCACTGGCCTCCACCCCTCTCTGCCAACCCCTCCACTGGCCTCCACTCATTGTCCTCCATCCCTCTCTGCCAATCCCTCCACTGGCTTCCACTCAGTGTCCTCCATCCCTCTCTGCCAATCCCTCCACTGGCCTCCACTCAGTGTCCTCCATCCCTCTCTGCCAATCCCTTCACTGGCCTCCCCTCAGTGTCCTCCATCCCTCTCTGCCAATCCCTTCACTGGCCTCCACTCAGTGTCCTCCATCCCTCTCTGCCAATCCCTTCACTGGTCTCCCCTCAGTGTCCTCCATCCCTCTCTGCCAATCCCTTCACTGGCCTCCGCTCAGTGTCCTCCATCCCTCTCTGCCAATCCCTTCACTGGCCTCCACTCAGTGTCCTCCACCCCTCTCTGCCAATGCCTCCACTCAGTGTCCTCCATCCCTCTCTGCCAATCCCTCCACTGGCCTCCACTCAGTGTCCTCCATCCCTCTCTGCCAATCCCTTCACTGGCCTCCCCTCAGTGTCCTCCATCCCTCTCTGCCAATCCCTTCACTGGCCTCCGCTCAGTGTCCTCCATCCCTCTCTGCCAATCCCTTCACTGGTCTCCCCTCAGTGTCCTCCATCCCTCTCTGCCAATCCCTTCACTGGCCTCCGCTCAGTGTCCTCCATCCCTCTCTGCCAATCCCTCCACTGGCCTCCACTCAGTGTCCTCCATCCCTCTCTGCCAATGCCTCCACTGGCCTCCACTCAGTGTCCTCCACCCCTCTATGCCAATCCCTCCACTGGCCTCCACTCAGTGTCCTCCACCCCTCTCTGCCAATGCCTCCACTCTGTGTCCTCCATCCCTCTCTGCCAATGCCTCCACTGGCCTCCACTCAGTGTCCTCCACCCCTCTATGCCAATCCCTCCACTGGCCTCCGCTCAGTGTCCTCCACCCCTCTCTGCCAATCCCTCCACTGGCCTCCACTCAGTGTCCTCCATCCCTCTCTGCCAATCCCTCCACTGGCCTCCACTCAGTGTCCTCCACCCCTCTCTGCCAATCCCTCCACTGGCCTCCACTCAGTGTCCTCCACCCCTCTCTGCCAATCCCTCCACTGGCCTCCACTCAGTGTCCTCCATCCCTCTCTGCCAATCCCTCCACTGGCCTCCACTCAGTGTCCTCCACCCCTCTCTGCCAATCCCTCCACTGGCCTCCATTCAGTGATTCGAACCGACAACCCTAGTGCTGCCAGGAAGAAGTGCCAATCACTTAGCCACTGTGCTGCCCCATAGCATAGTTCTATGTAAAGTGGGTGTAAAGGCACAAGATTTTTTACCTTCATGCCTTTTATGCATGAAAAAAACCTGTGTACAGCAGCTCCCCCAGCCCCCCTAATACTTACACGAGCCCCATCGTGATCCTGGGATGTGCACAAGAATTTCGGCTGTCCTGGATCTCTGGCTCTTCATTTTCAATCAGTGAGCCAATGAGGAGACAGATAGAACTGGACCGAGCCGTGGCTCTGTGTGTGAGTGGACACAAGGGAACGTGCCTACTCAGGTGCCCCCATAGCAAGCAAGCCTCCATTAATTAGGATGTCATATCCCACCCCCAGTGTGTTTAGCTGGTTGGTTGGAATGGAGGAGGAGGGAGGGAATGGGCTGTCCTTTACCACTGTGTATACACCCACATGTGTGACTCTATAGTCACATGGGTTGCTCAGATGTAACAAGGAGGAAATGCTCAGGGTAGAAATACACTGAGCATGTGCACTAGCTGCCAACACTTCTGCAAAAACCCCAACTGCATTGGGGACATGGACAAAAGGGGGAAATGGAGAACAGCAGGATGAACCAGTTTATTTTCTTTCCAGAATACAGAAAACAAATCCCATAGTGATTGATTGATTGATTGAGTATGAACAGCATGTAATGCAGCATTTATTGATCGTTTTTATGGTTTTAGTTGAGGTGATTTAAGCCGTATTAGTGCATTTGTGACAGAAACAATTTTGTACTGAAGTGATACTTTTTTTATTTGCACTAACATACAATTTTGAGGACAACCTTTCGGGGAATGTCCCCTTCTTCAGATCTAAGCTGTACTACCTGGACCTTGAAGAAGGGGGCGTACCCCGAAAGCTTGTCCTCAAAATTGTATGTTAGTGCAAATAAAAACAGTATCACGTCAGTACTCTATGGTTTTAGTGACACTTTAACTAATGTTCTTTTAAACGTGTGCTCTGGCAAGTAAAGTTTTTCTTCAACCACTTTAGCGTGCCGCCCCATAGCAGAAATACTGCAACAGGGCAGCAGCGGTGCGCAAAATCACGTATATATACATGATTTTGCATCTCCGGGTAGGGAGGGTAGTGTGCCCTACCTGCGCTGCCGTTCGCGGCCTCGGCTGTCAATCACCGACTTCCGCCCGGCGATTACTCGCCAGCACCCGGTGATTGCCGAGCTGTTTGCCAGCTCCTGCACTCTGCTTTGCATGGCTGTGCATAGCAGAGCCATGCAAAGCAGTGTGCTTCCAGTGAAGCACAAACACAGCACACAGTTAACCTTTTGATCACCCCTCATGTTAACCCCTTCCTGCCCAGTGCCATTAGTACAGTGCTTTTTATCAGTCAGTTCCCCCCAGTGTCAGAATGTCCGCCGCAGTCCTGCTATAAGTCGCTGATTGCCGCCATTACTAGTAAAAATAAATAAAAATCCCAGTATATATATCATTTGTAAACGCTATAACTTTCACGTAACCCAATTCATTTACACGTATTGGAATTTTTTTTAGCAGAGACATGGAGCAGAATACATTTTGGCCTAAATTTATGACGAAATTTGATTTTTTAAATTTTTTTACTGGACATGCTTACTAGCAAAAAAATCAAAAATATAGTTTTTTCTCTCAAAATTGTTTTTTTTAAAAAAAAAAAACCCACACAGGCAATCAAATACCACCAAAATAAAGCTCTATTCATGGGAAAAAAGGATGTAAATTTCATTTGGTTGCAACGTTGCATGACCGCGCAATTGTCCGTTAAAGAAACGCAGCGTCGTAACGCATAAAATGGCCTGGTCAGGAAAGGGGGGGGGGGTAAATCCTCTGGGGGGCGAGGGGTTAAATACAACAATAAACATAGTTATATAGTTAGTCTGGTTGAAGAAGACACAAGTCCATCTAGTTCAGCCAATAAATGGGAAAACAAGAAGTATACAATCCTACATACACAATCCTGTACCCTAGTTGATCCGGATCTCATAGCTCATTGTACTTCCTGTACTCCGTAATGGTAAACATAAAAATAAAGCGAATAAATGCAACGCAAAAACACAAAAAATAAAAGTAGAAAAGGGTCAGTTTGTTAAAATGGTACAAATCTTGTGAAAGGAAGCAGCACAGAGACGCGGCGTACAATTAGCAGCGAGGGCTGAAAATAGCAAGTGTGAGGAGAGGAAAGACACAGGGGGGCTCGGCAGATGGAGGTGCAGGAATCACGAGTCAGGTGACACAGACAAGACGCAGAACGCATGTCGTGGGTGGAAGTGTGATACAGCAAGTGTACAGTATGTCTGAGAAGTGGGCGCCAACAACCAGAAATGTATACAACTGTACACTCTAAAACTAACAGTTGCCAATATCAGCGCCCTCTTGTTTGATGGGATCTTCATGTTCTCATTAAACCTAAATTTGGATAAAAAGAGAATAATAGACTCTGAGTGCAGAAGATTTAAAATTCAGATTCAGGTAGAGCAGGAAAGCAGCCTTTTAAACTGTGTTGCAATGTTCTTCCTTAAACAGGGGGCTCTTTTGGACCCCATGTACATGGGACACTTCTGAACGATGGAAACTGACTGCTGGAAAACGTAAGTTAAAAAACGTCTGTTTAGCTGCATTTGCATAATGCGTTTACATTTAGAAGCGTTTTTTTTAAAGATAAGCACAGGAAAACCTCCCAAATGCCCAGAATGCACTGAAAAGTGGTCAATTATTAACTATTTCAGACTGTTTCAGAGAAATACAGAGAGTAGAAGCAGAGACAGCAGTATGTGTTGAGATTAGCTGAGGTGTGAGTTGTTCATTAACATTTCTTTTGTTTCCAAGGGTGGGAAAGGTGTCTGGTGGAGTCATTAAGGTCACCTGGCAGGGGGTCTTCATGAGGAATTTCAGGTGGGAAAGGTTATTAACATATCTTTTGTTTCCAAGGGTGGGAGAGGTCTGAGGTGTGAATGGTCATTAACATATCTTTTGTTTCCAAGGGTGGGAGAGGTCTGAGGTGTGAATGGTCATTAACATATCTTTTGTTTCCAAGGGTGGGAGAGGTCTGAGGTGTGAATGGTCATTAACATATCTTTTGTTTCCAAGGGTGGGAGAGGTCTGAGGTGTGAATTGGTCATTAACATATCTTTTGTTTCCAAGGGTGGGAGAGGTCTGAGGTGTGAATGGTCATTAACATATCTTTTGTTTCCAAGGGTGGGAGAGGTCTGAGGTGTGAATGGTCATTAACATATCTTTTGTTTCCAAGGGTGGGAGAGGTCTGAGGTGTGAATTGGTCATTAACATATCTTTTGTTTCCAAGGGTGGGAGAGGTCTGAGGTGTGAATGGTCATGAACATATCTTTTTTTTCCAAGGGTGGGAGAGGTCTGAGGTGTGAATTGGTCATTAACATATCTTTTGTTTCCAAGGGTGGGAGAGCTCTGAGGTGTGAATTGGTCATTAACATATCTTTTGTTTCCAAGGGTGGGAGAGGTCTGAGGTGTGAATTGGTCATTAACATATCTTTTTTTTTCCAAGGAAGGGAGAGGTCTGAGGTGTGAATTGGTCATTAACATATCTTTTGTTTCCAAGGGTGGGAGAGGTCTGAGGTGTGAATTGGTCATTAACATATCTTTTTATTCCAAGGGTGGGAGAGGTCTGAGGTGTGAATTGGTCATTAACATATCTTTTGTTTCCAAGGGTGGGAGAGGTCTGAGGTGGGAATTTGTCATTAACATATCTTTTGTTTCCAAGGGTGGGAGAGGTCTGAGGTGTGAATGGTCATTAACATATCTTTTGTTTCCAAGGGTGGGAGAGGTCTGAGGTGGAAATTGGTCATTAACATATCTCTTGTTTCCTATAAACGTGATTTGCCGCATTCAGCCACGTTTACAAGCGTTTTGTGTTTGAAATGCTGATAAAATCGACTGCTGAACGCAGGTTTTCTGTGTTCAAAAAAACTCAAATGCCTGAAAACGACTATGTGTACATGGACACATAGGAGAACATTGGGGAGAGTTCAGGGGCTGCTGAAAAAAACGATGAACAGCTCCTAAACATGAGTTTATCAGCTGCAGTGTACATGAGCCCTTACTCTTCGGGGCAGTAAAAACAAGCGGCTGAGCTATGGTTTTATTGACCCCCAGCCACCCACCTGAACTCTTAACCTTACAGCCTGACGCAGCTGTACATATTCTTTCACGGCGGCCATGACAGTTTTAACTCAGGTTGAAGATTTTGACTTGACTCGCAGTTAGGTTGCAGTCTCACAATGTAAAATTGCCGTTCAGCGACAAGGTGCCCCTAATTGGGGAACCCAGAATAAAAATCCAAAAAGAAAAATATACCATGAAGATTTCTTGACAAACCACTTGATTCCCCCTTCCATCCTACATTGCATGGATGGACAAATCATCCCTGTCAGCTACTGTATTCTGACAGCCACTGCTCTGGACTGGCTGCAGTCATTGGCTGATAATTTTCTGCCTGAATTTTTCAAATTTCAGATCAAAGTATGGCAAGCCGAGTGGGCCCCCCATGACTTGAATTTCAGCCAATCCTTGCTAAATTCAAGCCATGTACAACCAATATAATGCCGGCCACAGACGGGTCAAAAATCGGCCAATTTTTCAGCTGTAAAAAAAATCGGCCGATTTTCGCACTATTAGTGGGTTAATTGGTCGGCCTTTTTTCTGGCTTTTTGCACATTTTTTTTATCAGGCATGTTGGAAAATTCACAGCTGATTTTGACGATCGCCCGATTTTCGTGGCAACGATGGGCAAAGTGGCCGATCGTTTTACTGATAAAAAATCTGCGCATTAGCCGTGACCTGCAAGAATAAGAAAAAAGAAGAAAAAGAAGAAGAAAAAAAGGAAAAAGAAAAAGCAGAAGAAGAAAAAGCAGAAGAAGAAGAAAAAGAAGAAGAGTTCCATTCCACTATTATATTTTATATGAAAAGTCTTGCAGTTTCAACAATGTATCCATTTGTATCCAAATAAAACCATCTGTATCCGAAATGGATACAAATGGATACATTGTTGCAACTGCAAGACTTTTCATATAAAATATAATAGCGGAATGGAATTCTTAAGGGACAGAAGTAATTATGGAGTTAAATGCCGGACGTAGATGGGACGAAAATCAGCCGATTTTATTACCGTTGGTGGTAATGTCGGCCGATTGAACGACCGATTTTTCGTTTTTTGTTTTTTTTTAAACGGCCGGTTTTCGACCGTCTATGGCCTGCTTTAGTTCACAATTGTGTGCAGACATCTCTAGAGATAAGATGAGTCAACTGAAATATCTGCATAGGATCTATTCTACCTTCACAGCATGGGGGGAGCAGACAAACTCCTTTGCCACAGATGTCAAATAAAGTAGGTGAGTTTATCCACCATGTCCTGTGTCAGACCCTTCTGGACAGAGATTACTGCCTTTATCTCCCATAAGCTCTCAATGCCCATTGTCTGCAACCTGTGGAGATGTCTGCTGGGAGATTTTGCCAAAGAGATAGAAGAGGCACAAAAATCATTGTTTTACATCCTTTTGTGCCACAAAAGTAATAAAGAAGAACGATCAGAAAATAATGAGAAATCCCAAATTTGAAAATTGCCATGGTAAGCAGAATGGAGAGAAAGTCTTCCGATAGGCATATCTGTTCCAATGACAACTATCGGGGGGGGGGGGTGATTTCTCTTTAGAGAGATTCCTTATTGCTTCCAATCATGTCTCTCTTCCCAATACAGCACGGGTGTCCAACCTTTTGACTTACCTGGACCACAGCGAAAGAAGAGGAACTGTCTTGGGCCGCACATAAAATACACAAACAATTAGGATAGCTGATGAGCAGAAAAAGTCAGGCGGACCACAAGTTACCGATCACCGATACAGATCATGTACCTATCGCTGTTCTGTCCTTATGACACATTCAGTGGTGTATTTAGGTTTTTGCTGCCCTAGGCAACACAAAAATCAGATGCCCAACCCCCGCGGAGAGAGCCTGACACTGACCATCACCAGACCTCCCCCCCCGACGAAGAGAGCCTGACAGTGACCACCAACAACACCTCTGCCCCTCCCACCCGAGAGAGCCTTCCCCTAACACCACCCCCCCAACCCCCCGCCCCCGAAGAGAGCCTGACAGTGACCACCAACAACACCTCTGCCCCTCCCACCCGAGAGAGCCTTCCCCTAACACCCCCCCAACCCCCCACCCCCGAAGAGAGCCTGACAGTGACCACCAAAAACACCTCTTCCCCTCCCACCCGAGAGAGCCTTCCCCTAACACCCCCACCGAAGAAAGCCTGACAGTGACCACCAACAACACTTCTGCCCCTCCCACCCGAGAGAGCCTTCCCTTAACACCCCCCCTGAAGAAAGCCTGACAGTGACCACCAACAACACCTCTGCCCCTCCCACCCGAGAGAGCCTTCCCCTAACACCCCCCCTGAAGAAAGCCTGACAGTGACCACCAACAACACCTCTGCCCCTCCCACCCGAGAGAGCCTTCCCCTAACACCCCCCCCTGAAGAAAGCCTGACAGTGACCACCAACAACACCTCTGCCCCTCCCACCCGAGAGAGCCTTCCCCTAACACCCCCCCCCTGAAGAAAGCCTGACAGTGACCACCAACAACACCTCTGCCCCTCCCACTCGAGAGAGCCTTCCCGTAACACCAACCCCCCGCCCCCGAAGAGAGCCTGACAGTGACCACCAAAAACACCTCTGCCCCTCCCACCCGAGAGAGCCTTCCCCTAACACCCCCCCCAACCCCCCACCCCCGAAGAGAGCCTGACAGTGACCACCAAAAACACCCCTTCCCCTCCCACCCGAGAGAGCCTTCCCCTAACATCCCCCCCCCCGAAGAAAGCCTGACAGTGACCACCAACAACACCTCTGCCCCTCCCACCTGAGAGAGCCTTCCCCTAACACCCCCCCTCCTGAAGAAAGCCTGACAGTGACCACCAACAACACCTCTGCCCCTCCCACCCGAGAGAGCCTTCCCCTAACACCACCCCCCCAACCCCCCGCCCCCGAAGAGAGCCTGACAGTGACCACCAACAACACCTCTGCCCCTCCCACCCGAGAGAGCCTTCCCCTAAAACCCCCCCCAACCCCCCACCCCCGAAGAGAGCCTGTCAGTGACCACCAAAAACACCCCTTCCCCTCCCACCCGAGAGAGCCTTCCCCTAACACCCCCCCCCGAAGAAAGCCTGACAGTGACCACCAACAACACCTCTGCCCCTCCCACCCGAGAGAGCCTTCCCCGAACACCCCCCCCTGAAGAAAGCCTGACAGTGACCATCAAAAACACCTCTTCCCCTCCCACCCGAGAGAGCCTTCCCCTAACACCCCCCCCCCCCCCCGAAGAAAGCCTGACAGTGACCACCAACAACACCTCTGCCCCTCCCACCTGAGAGAGCCTTCCCCTAACACAACCCCCCAACCCCCCGCCCCCGAAGAGAGCCTGACAGTGACCACCAACAACATCTCTGCCCCTCCCACCTGAGAGAGCTTTCCCCTAACACCCCCACCGAAGAAAGCCTGACAGTGACCACCAAAAGCACCTCTGACCCTCCCACCCGAGAGAGCCTTCCCCTAACACCCCCCCCCCTGAAGAAAGCCTGACAGTGACCACCAACAACACCTCTGCCCCTCCCACCCGAGAGAGCCTTCCCCTAACACCCCCCCCCGAAGAAAGCCTGACAGTGACCACCAACAACACCTCTGCCCCTCCCACCCGAGAGAGCCTTCCCCTAACACCCCCCCCCCCCCGAAGAAAGCCTGACAGTGACCACCAACAACACCTCTGCCCCTCCCACCTGAGAGAGCCTTCCCCTAACACCCCCCCTCCTGAAGAAAGCCTGACAGTGACCACCAACAACACCTCTGCCCCTCCCACCCGAGAGAGCCTTCCCCTAACACCACCCCCCCAACCCCCCGCCCCCGAAGAGAGCCTGACAGTGACCACCAACAACACCTCTGCCCCTCCCACCCGAGAGAGCCTTCCCCTAAAACCCCCCCAACCCCCCACCCCCGAAGAGAGCCTGTCAGTGACCACCAAAAACACCCCTTCCCCTCCCACCCGAGAGAGCCTTCCCCTAACACCCCCCCCCCCCGAAGAAAGCCTGACAGTGACCACCAACAACACCTCTGCCCCTCCCACCCGAGAGAGCCTTCCCCGAACACCCCCCCCTGAAGAAAGCCTGACAGTGACCATCAAAAACACCTCTTCCCCTCCCACCCGAGAGAGCCTTCCCCTAACACCCCCCCCCCCCGAAGAAAGCCTGACAGTGACCACCAACAACACCTCTGCCCCTCCCACCTGAGAGAGCCTTCCCCTAACACAACCCCCCGCCCCCGAAGAGAGCCTGACAGTGACCACCAACAACATCTCTGCCCCTCCCACCCGAGAGAGCTTTCCCCTAACACCCCCCGCCCCCGAAGAGAGCCTGACAGTGACCACCAAAAGCACCTCTGCCCCTCCCACCCGAGAGAGCCTTCCCCTAACACCCCCCCCCCCCTGAAGAAAGCCTGACAGTGACCACCAACAACACCTCTGCCCCTCCCACCCGAGAGAGCCTTCCCCTAACACCCCCCCCCGAAGAAAGCCTGACAGTGACCACCAACAACACCTCTGCCCCTCCCACCCGAGAGAGCCTTCCCCTAACACCACCCCCCCAACCCCCCGCCCCCGAAGAGAGCCTGACAATGACCACCAAAAACACCTCTGCCCCTCCCACCCGAGAGAGCCTTCCCCTAACACCCCCCCAACCCCCCAGCCCCGAAGAGAGCCTGACAGTGACCACCAAAAACACCCCTTCCCCTCCCACCCGAGAGAGCCTTCCCCTAACACCCCCCCCCCCCCGAAGAAAGCCTGACAGTGACCACCAACAACACCTCTGCCCCTCCCACCTGAGAGAGCCTTCCCCTAACACCCCCCCTCCTGAAGAAAGCCTGACAGTGACCACCAACAACACCTCTGCCCCTCCCACCTGAGAGAGCCTTCCCCTAACACCCCCCCCCCTGAAGAAAGCCTGACAGTGACCACCAACAACACCTCTGCCCCTCCCACCCGAGAGAGCCTTCCCCTAACACCACCACCCCCCAGCAACAGAGAGAAAGACACTCACCTTCACAGCTCCGGACATCCCGGAATGAGAGTCGGGCTCTGCATGCACCCATCAAGCAGTCCACAGTTTCCTTTGGATCCCACCTGGTCCCCATGCTGCATAATACACACTTCTTCCTGGGGGGGGGGGGGCCCCCTGAAAATGCCACCCTAGCCAAATGCCTTGTTTGTCATGTGGTAAATATGCCCCTGGACACATTCCTTGATACGCCTCAAATTTGTTGACATGTTTTTTCATATAAGGCCTTTTCAAATTGTAGTCTTTGAAAACTGCCACAAATTCCCTACAAATTAAAGGATAAGCTCACCTTTGGGAACATGTTACATGTTCCACCTGATTTTAGGGTGGAACATGTAACATGTTCCCACCACTGCAGCTGCTGTCCAATTGTTTGGGGGGGGGGGGGTCTGTTTTCTTTTGCGATGTAAAAGCCATGCTGGAATTAAAAAAATAATTGAGAATGGGATTGTATTTCAACTAAATATATACAGTATATTCTTTGCTTGCATGGCGTCCCTCCATACATGCCCGAGCCACGTGCTGAACTCTCTTGGGCCATGGGTTTGGCACCAATGCAATACAGGACCCAGACGAGCAGTCTGTGACGTAACGCGTAGGTACGCCAATACGCAGCTTCAGGAAGCCCCACACACATGCAGTATACCCACACATCGGTGAGGAGGGAGAACTGCAGGACATGTGAGTGGCATTCTTCTTTTCTGAATAAAGGAGTCTTGGTTTTTAACAGGGGCGGACTGACAACTCATGGGGCCCCCGGGCAATAGGGGATCATAGGGCTCCTGTGTCCTTGCCCAAACTCAAAAAAGCCTATGAAAAAGGTACCAGGGGCATCTCATGGGGCCCCCTACTGACCCCGGGCCCTCGGGCAGTGCCTGAGTTTCCAAATGGTCAGTCCGCCCCTGGTTTCTAATAATACTGCACTTAGAGGGTCTTTTCTTGGCTCACTGGGCTGGTGAGCTATTGTCCTTTAGAAACTCCTGGTCTGATCAGGGGCAACAGGAGCCCCATAAGGAGATCCACTGGAGGAGGAAGGTTGCCGGCCTTTATGATTAGGGATCCAGGGTGATCCTGCAAGCGGTTTGGCCCCTTGGGGTCATCAGGAGGAGGTGAGGAGGCAATCTAGCCGTAATAGAAGTGTGTTGACACAGTCACGGAATTGCAAAGCACTATTGCACATTGCATGAATTAATATATCACTTATCGATTGTTTATGGACATTTTTTTGATAATTTGAGTATTTTGAAGTGTGGACACTTTATTATTATTATTATTATTATACAGTATTTATAAAGCGCCAACAGTTCGCTCAGCGCTGTACATTACAAAGGGGGACAGAACATGTGACAGAAC
This sequence comes from Staurois parvus, assembly GCF_062004578.1. Taxonomy (NCBI): domain Eukaryota; kingdom Metazoa; phylum Chordata; class Amphibia; order Anura; family Ranidae; genus Staurois; species Staurois parvus. The sequence goes on from NW_028319100.1 coordinate 146,799, forward strand.
AATACCAATACAATGCAAAACATGAGGGGTTCGAGGGCCCTGCTCTTTCGAGCTTACAATCTAGGAGGGAGGGGATGGTGGCACAGGAGGAGATAGCTATGGGGGATGGAGTGGTAGGAAGAGTGGAGGAGGTCGGCAGGTTAGCAGGGGGTGGGGTAGGCTTCCCTGAAGAGATGGGTTTTCAGGGTGCGCCTAAAGGAGAGGAGAGTAGGTGATAATCTGATGGGTTGGGGCAGGGAGTTCCAGAGGATGGGTGACACCCTGGAGAAGTCCTGAAGGCGGGCATGGGAGGAGGAGACCAGGGAACTAGAGAGAAGGAGGTCTTGTGAGGAGCGGAATGTGCGTGTTGGGCGGTACTTGGATATTAGGTCAGTGATGTAGTTCGGGGCAGTACGGTGGACGGCTTTGTACGTCAGTGTTATGATTTTGTATTTGATCCATTGCGCAATCGGAAGCCATTGGAGGGATTGGCAGAGGGGAGTGGAGGAACCTGAGTGGAGGCCAGTGGAGGGATTGGCAGAGGGGGGTGGAGCCAGTGGAGGGATTGGCAGAGGGGGGGGTGGCGGAGACGGTGCGGTTGGAAAGGTGAATGAGTCTGGCAGCCGTATTCAGGATGGACTGAAGCGGGGATAGCCAGCGGCGAGGCAGGCCAGTGAGGAGGGAGTTGCAGTAGTCGAGTCGTGATATGATGAGGGAGTGGATGAGCTGTTTAGTGGTTTCTGGGGTTAGGAACGTGCGGATTTTGGCGATGTTGCGGAGGCGGAGTCTGCATGTTGCGGAGGTGGAGTCTGCATGAGTTTGTTAAAGATTGGACTTGGGGCTGGAAGGATAGGTTGGAGTCCAGAGTGACACCAAGTACTCTGGCCTGCGGGTAGTTTATTGCACTTTAGCACTTTTTGTTTAAGCCCTTTGATTTGAGGGTTTTTTTTGCATCTTATTTAGTGTGTGTGCATGGTTTTTGAGAGGCACATTATATTGATTTATAGATATACTTATTATTTTTGGTTTTGACACTTTATCTGCTTAGCACTTTATAAGGCATGAATTACACTTATTAATATTTATTATATATATTTTTCCTATGAGCGCTGCACTATTTGTTTAATGTTTGACACTGCTTAGGTATCAGTTTTTTGAGTGTTGGCAGCTTCAGGTTAGGCACACTTCCATTTATAGCGCAGGAGGACCTTGGTCCTTGTCCTTAAAAAAAATTGGTTGCTACCTCCAATACCAGTCAGAAATGTAAAAAGTATCACTTTTTTTTTAATCTACATGATTGCAGTCATTTGTAAAATTACACGTACTGTATCTTTTTATGATGAAAGTATCAAAAGTTTAGCTAATACACCACAACTACGCAAAAGCACAACTCATTTTTTTTCCACAAAAATGCCTGCATGGACTTTAATCAGAAGCCAAAGCGGGAATCTAAGCTAATCTAATACATATCGCGACTAGACATTCAAATTGGAACGAACAACACGAAGTCTGTATTACGGTTCCCTCCTGCTGAGCCAGAATGGGGCTTTCGGTAATCTGAAAAGCACAACTTGTATTACTTAGCCTGATCTGGAAGATTTAAAAGATAAATCTAATCCACAACCTAAGCTTAGAGGTACAGAAAAGATACAAGATAGCACGGAACGGCGAGCTTCCATCGCGGAAGATTCCTCTCCTGTTATGTGAAGTGGTTGTGTTCAGCGGGATATTATTGGGGCGATCATGTGGAAGTCGTGCTCTGGGAAATAATGAAAACATTTTTTTTCACCCAATGGAAAGAAAATTTGGTTATTTCCAAGAGATGGTGGAGATGGGCAAATGCAGTGTTCGTTCTGCTTGCTTTTAGATTCACTCCAAAGTCATGCATTTTCCATTGTGACTTTGATACAACTTTGATGTAACTTTGGATGGATGCAGCTTTGGCTGTGGACTTTGGCTTTGACTGTTGCACAACCTTCGCATTGTTAACATTAACTCGTTGGCGACGGCGCCTCACGGCCCTTTAAGGGTTTCACAAGCCAGTAGGCGGGGCGGGGTTTAGGGTCATGTGACCGCCGTGACACGCCATCACGGCGGTCACATGATCGGGAAAGGTCCCGATCGAAAGAGGAGATCGGGACCTTTCCGTGAGTACCAAAAAAGTGTGCTGGGAGCGCGCGCTCTCAGCACATATGTTTTTGTTTAATGGAACGCAAATGTGCGGCTGCTCGGCGTCTAGGCCCAGACGCTGGGAGGCCGCACATTTGTGTTAGGCCGGCACCAAGAGGTTAAAGCAATTCTAAGTCCTCATACACACGGGACGTTTTTACGGCTTTTGACTTTTTTTTCTACAGCCAGCAAACCCCCCAGCATGTTATCCTATGTGTCCATACACACATAGACTGGAATCAACTTTTTTTGGCTGGGACATTTTTTGACTGGAAAAAAAACCAGAACTAATGGGTTTCTAGAGGAGTTTTTTAGCTGTAAAAACACTCTAACACTGAAAAACAATGAAAAACACGGTAAAATACAGTAAACTGCTGCAAACCAGTAGTTTTGGACTTTTTTTGGCACAGATTTTATAATTTTTTTTTTGGAGCTTGCTATGGGGGCACCTGCTGCTCCGTGTATCCATTAACACACGGAGCTGCGGCTTGGCCCCGTCCCCACACAGGGGGGCCTGGGCAGCAGGGGGAAACATATGGGAAGGGTGATAGGTGCACCATTACCGGAACTGATCCCCTGTATGGCTCTCTCTGCAGCAGCTGAAAGCCAGCGGGAGGGAGAGAACAAGCCAACTTACACCTGCCACGGAGAGAGCCATAGAGGGGATCGGTTCCAGTAATTGCCGGCTGCAGTGCTGATCACTCTGCCAACATCCGATTCACTCAGCTACCTGGGCCCCCCCTGCTGGCCTTGGCCCCGTACAGGATGACTGGTCGTACCCCCTTATCCATTTCTCTGAGTACATGTTAACAGGATGAAGAGATCTTGCAAGATCTTACAGTATAGAGCTATACAGCCCAGCTGGAGGATGGAGAACTATCAGGGCTGCACATTGCTTCACAGATCTCTAAGCTGGTAAGACATCACAAATACTGTGTTCTGCAGATTGTCAACTATCTGTTTGGATGGAGCTGCCCTTCAAAAAAATGATCTTTTCCTTTGTAGAGCTGACAAGTGTTCTTTATAGCAGTGGCGTCCCTAGGCAGGTGCGGGGGGTGCGCGCTGCACGGGGTGACACCTACCGCACTGTGTGACACTGGACCTGCTCCACGAAAAGGTAAGTTGTAAAGCAAGCCGACGATCCCCACAGCATGGATTGGATCTGCGGATTGAGCATAATGGATCGGAGTCCAATCCATTATGCTCCCCAATCCACAGATCCGATCCAACCTGCGGGGATCGTCGGCTTGCTTTACAACTTACCTTTTCGTGGAGCGGGTCCAGTGTCACCCCCGACAGGGGCGGATTGACAACTCATGGGGCCCCCGGGCAATAGGAGATCATAGGGGAATAGGGGATCATGGGGCCCCTGTGTCCTTGCCCAAACTCAAAAAAGCCTATGCTTTTTTGAGTGCCCGAGTTTCCAAATGGTCAGTCCGCCCCTGCCCCCGTATAGGTTGCATGCCGACGATCCCCGCAGGATGGATCAGATCTGCGGATTGGGGAGGATAATGGATCGGACTCTGGTCCATTATGCTCAATCCGCAGATCCGATCCATCCTGTGGGGATCGTCGGCTTGCTTTACAACTTACCTTTTTGTGGAGCAGGTCCGGTGGATTGGGGAGCATAATGGATCGGACTCCGGTCCATTACGCTCAATCTGCAGATCAGATCCATCCTGCGGGGATCGTCAGCATGCAACCTATACGAGGTGTCACCGGACCCGCTCCACGAAAAAGTAAGTTGTAAAGCAAGCCAACGATCCCCGCAGGATGGATCAGATCTGCGGATTGAGCGTAATGGACCGGAGTCCGATCCATTATCCTCCCCAATCCGCAGATCTGATCCATCCTGCGGGGATCGTCGGCATGCAACCTATACGGGGGCAGGGGCGGACTGACCATTTGGAAACTCGGGCACTGCCCGAGGGCCCGGGGTCAGTAGGGGGCCCCATGAGATGCCCCTGGTACCTTTTTCATAGGCTTTTTTGAGTTTGGGCAAGGCCCCATGATCCCCTATTGCCCGGGGGCCCCATGAGTTGTCAATCCGCCCCTGACGGGGGTGACACCGGACCCGCTCCACGAAAAAATTAAGTTGTAAAACAAGCTGGCGATCCCCGCAGGTTGGATCGGATCTGCGAATTGGGGAGCATAATGGATCGGACTCCGATCCATTATGCGCAATCCGCAGATCCGAACCATTCTGCGGGGATCGTCAGAGGGGGTGTCACCAAGTGTTATCGCACCAACCCTAGGGACGCCCCTGCTTTATAGTTACCAGTTTTGGCTTCCATCGCCCATCACTTGTGTGGCCGGTAAGTGGCACGGCACCTGCACAGTCCAAACCAAACGAAAACATACCGAACCTTTAAACAGCCTACAGATTAGAAAATAAATAAATTTTTTTTTTGCGATGGAAATTCAAAGACATCACCATTTTTACGTTCAGTCCCGAGACTGCTACATAAATAAAGAGCGATGGAACCGTATGAGTAATTTGCAGCCCACTAAAGTGCAGCATAAAAGTGCGATTAAAGAAAGCGCCTCATTAATTGCATATTTTAATGACTTTGGAAAACAGTCTTGGATCTTCTATTGATTTTTCAGAGAGCAGGATAATTATTTCAAGCTGTGGTGGGGAACGCAGCCCAGACAACGCTCGTCATGGCTCATGCCGCGTTCTGACGCACCCAGAGAGGCCTCACGGCGCGGCCTGTTGCAGCAGAAGGGTTAATGGAAGCTATGGAATAGGAACAGAAAACCAGACACAGATTTTCACAGTAGCACAAGAAGCTCAGATGGAAACGATGAAGAACATTTATTAAATGCTGGTGGGGAGTAAAGCAGAACTACAGCTTCAGTGCCTCCAATTACCAGATAATATAATGATAAGAATTGCTACATTTTATTGGTCTACCTTTGGCCCGAATCACGCGGTCTGCAATGGTTCGTGTTGTCCTGCAGCGGATCCAGGGGCGGACTGACAACTCATGGGGCCCCCGGGCCATAGGGAATCATGGGGCCCCTGTGTCCTTGCCCAAACTCAAAAAAGCCTATGAAATTCCTATTTTGGCCTGGTGATCCATCTGTTGTTTTTCAAAAGAACAAGCTCTCCTGCAGATTTAGCAGTTACAGGGATGAGACAAACCACTGACCACCGACAGAAGTGCTTACCATGATCAACTTTTATTTATTGAAGTCAAAGTTTTATACCGAAAGAAAGAAAAACAGTTTGCTGCAACTGATTATAAAGTACGAGCTGGAGCTTCGATTTCTTACCACAGGGGTGTCAAAATGGCGGCCCTCCAGCTGTTGTGAAACTACAAGTCCCATCATGCCTCTGCCTTTGGGAGTCATACTTGTAACTGTCAATCTTGCAAAGCCTCATGGGACTTGTAGTTTGGCAACAGCTGGAGGGCTACCAGTTTGACACCCGTGTGCTAGTCCATCTAACACTCTGCTCCCCCCCCCAGAGTGCTGCTTTATGCTGTGCCTCCTGTGCTCCTCCATCCAGAGTGAGGGCGCTCTATTACAGGAGGTGTGTTACTGGCCAGATGACCAGGTGAAAATAGAGGAGAAAAAAAGCCTAAAAAAAAGAAAACAAATGCAGCCGCCACATCTAACGATCGGTAAGCGGCAATATGTAAAGTTTTTGGTTTTGGGTGTAATTCTGCTTTAACCTCTTCACGCCGGCCGAACGCAAATGTCTGGGCCTAGACGCCGAGCGGCCGCACATTTGCGTGCAAAAAGGACATATGTGCCGAGAGCGCGCACCCTGTGCTCCCAGCACACACATTCGGTACTCACGGAAAGGTCCCGATCAGGGGCAGACTGGCAACTCATTGGGCCCCCGGGCAATAGGGGATCATGGGGCCCCTGTGTCCTTGCCCAAACTCAAAAAATCCTATGAAAAAGGTACCGGGGCATCTCATGGGGCCCCCTACTGACCTTGGGCCCTCGGGCAGTGCCCGAGTTTCCAAATGGTCAATCCGCCCCTGAGCGGATCACATAATGAATGTAAAAGGATTGCACGGCATTTTTTGAAAGGCAATGGGAACTGAAAACGTACGTTCCCTGAAAACATACTTTCTGAACAATCGCTGCTAACCAGTCTTTTCATCCCAACTCCCACCTGGCGCTGCGTGCTGTCGTAGGAGGGCTGCAGATAATTATAAAACCATCCACATTCATTACCAGTGAACGGCAGATAGTGGTTATCTATAATTCCGCTGATGATGATTCATTGCTGCCCCCGGTGATACTAAACCACACATTTATTTCACTGTGTAATCCACGTTTTGGACCACCAGATGACCTCCTGCTTTTCTCCATGCCTCAGCACATGTTGCCAGCTGCTTGTATGTAGGTGGTAGAATAGGTTCCCCTTTAAGGCGCCTCCTCGCCCTGGGAGAAGGCTGAGAGCAGGGGTGGACTGACCATTCGAGCACTCTGGTACTGCCGGAGGGCCCGAGGTCAGTAGGGGGCCCCATGAGATGCCCCTGGTACCTTTCATAGGCTTTTTTGGGTGTGATTTGAGTGTGGGAGAGGTCACAGGGGCCCCATGATCCCCTATTGCCCGGGGGGCCCATAAGTTATCAGTCTGCCCCTGGCTGAGAGATTAGGCAAGTCCTAGGAGGTAGGTGGGTCAGACTGCAGATGAAGAGGTCACATCTATCTGCTGAGCTCCTGCTCGCCCCTCTCCTGCGTAGGGTGTCCCCATCTTAACCCCATGAGAAAAGGAGAGACCATTGCAGAAGGTCAGTGCAGGCCCAGGAAAGGACTTTAGAAGCTGGTACACCCCACTGTCCCTCCCCTCCTTAGCCCAGGAGGAACAACAGGCCTAAAGCAGCCACCAGTAGGGCCTGCAACAAAAAATGTTAGTCATTATTGGAACTGTGTTGGGGCTCTGCGACCCGTTGAAGCCATGTATTGATTGAGGCTTTCAATAAAGAACATGTGTTGTTGGTTCGAATCCCAAACACGGCACCACCTTCCTGAAGGTTATATCTTCTCCCTGTGCCTTCATGGGTTTCCTCCGGGTACTCCGGTTTCCTCCCACACTCCAAAGACTTGCTGTTAGGTAATTGACTCCTTTCTAAATTGGCCCTAGTATATGTATGTATGTTAGGGACCTTAGACTGTACGCCCCTTGAGGGTTAGGGACTGATGTGAATGTACAATATATACAGTTGCAAGAAAAAGTATGTGAACCCCTTGGGATTACGTGGAGTTTTGCATGAATTGGGCATAAAATGTGCTCTGAACGTCATCTAAGTCACAACAATAGAAGAACACAGTCTGCTGAACATAATACTACACAAACATTAGATGTTGCCATGGTTTAATTGCACATAACATGTAAACATTCACAGTGCAGGGAGGAAAAAGTATGTGAGGCCCTAGCTTAATGACTTCTCCCAGAGCTAATTGGAGCCAGGAGTGAGCCAACCTTGACTCCAATCAGTGTGATGATATTGGATGTGTTGCTGACAGCTGTTCTGCCCTTAAAAAACACACACCTGTTTTGGGTTTACTGGTTTCAAGAAGCACTGTCTGATGTGAACCATGCCTCGCAGAAAAGAGCTCTCAGAAGACCTACGATCAAGAATTGTTGACTTGCATGAAGCTGGAAAGGGTTACAGAAGTATCTCCAAAAGCCTTGATGTTCATGTGTCCACGGTAAGACAGACTGTCTACAAATGGAGAAAGTTTAGCACTGTTGCTACTCTCCCTAGGAGAGGTCGTCCTGTAAAAATGACTGCAAGAGCACAGCGCAGAATGCTGCATGAGGTAAAGAAGAATCCCAGAGTGTCAGCTAAAGACCTACAGAAATCTCTGGCACATGCTAACATTTTTGTTGACACATCTACAATAAGGAAAACATTAAACAAGAATGGAGTACATGGGAGGACACCACGGAGGAAGCCATTGCTGTCCAAAAAGAATATTGCAGCACGTTTGAAGTTTGCAAAAGAGCACCTGGATGTTCCACAGCACTACTGGCAAAATATACTGTGGACAGATGAAACCAAGATTGAGTTGTTTGGGAAGAACACACAACACTATGTGTGGAGAAAAAAAGGCACAGCACACCAACATCAAAACCTCATCCCCACTGTAAAACATGGCGGAGGGAGCATCATGGTTTGGGGCTGCTTTGCTGCCTCAGGGCCTGGACGGATTGTTGTCATTGATGGGAAAATGAATTCCAGAGTTTATCAAGACATTTTGCAGGAAAACGTACGACCATCTGTCCGCCAACTGAAGCTCCGCAGAGGATGAGAGATGCAACAGGACAATGACCCAAAGCATACAATAATTCAACAAAACAATGGCTGCAACAGCACAGAATACGCCTTCTGGAGTGGCCCAGTCAGAGTCCTGACCTCAACCCGATTGAAATGCTGTGGCATGACCTTAAGAGAGCGATTCACACCAGACATCCCAAGAATATTGCTACACTGAAACAGTTTTGTGAAGAGGAGTGGTCCAAAATGACTCCAGATCGTTGTGCAGGTGTGATCTGCAACTACAGGAAATGTTTGGTTGAGGTTATTGCTGCCAAAGGAGGGTCAACCAGTTATTAAGTCCAAAGGTTCACATACTTTTTCCTCCCTGCACTGTGCATGTTTACATGTTATGTGCAATTAAACCATGGCAACATCAAATGTTTGTGTAGTATTATGTTCAGCAAACTGTGTTCTTCTATTGTTGTGACTTAGATGACGTTCAGAGCACATTTTATGCCCAATTCATGCAAAACTCCACGTAATCCCAAGGGGTTCACATACTTTTTCTTGCAACTGTATGTAAAGTGCGGCGTAAATTGATGGCGCTATATAAGTACCTGAAATAATAGAATGGTTCTAAAGGCAGAAGGTTTTTTTACCTTAATGCATTCTGTGCATTACAGTAGAAAACCTTTTGGGTGCAGCTCCCACCAGCCCCCCTAATACTTACCTGAGCCCAATCTTGATCCAGTGATGTGCATGAGAGCATTGGCTCTCCAGGGTCTTTCTCTCCTCATTGGGTCACACAGCAGCAGGAGCCAATAGCCAATCACAGCCAGTGATCCAATGAGGGGACAGTGGGGTTCGGGGCTGAGCAATGAATGGGCAATGTCCATTCACAGGAGCACGGCTGAAGAGCAAGCCTGCTCGAGTGCCCTAATAGCAAGAGGCTTGCTGTTGGGGGCACTCAGCAGGGGGGAGGAGCCAGAACCACCTGCAGGGGACCCAAAAAGAAGAGTATCGCTGCTGCTCTGTGCAAAACCATTACACAGAGAAGGTAAGTATAACATGTTTGTTATTTCTAAAAAAAATAATTACAACCTTTGCAATCACTTTAACCTCATCCAGCCTTTATTCAGTCAGAATGCTGCTCTAAAGAGAGTAAGTTCCACTGGTGTCCCCAGACTGTCTGGCCTGAAAAAGGTAGGCGATTGTCTGAAACCCGTGAGAGTGAGGAGGCAAAGCCACACAGCAAGGAGGGTGGATTGGGAGTTGGTTTCCGCCTGCTACCCACACATGGTGGAGAGTTGTGCGCAAAGGTTTTGTAATGGTTTGAAGATCAGTTCATGTTTTTGGTCAGCTAAGCTGCTTGCTATGACTACGTGAGAGGCAGCCCACCAATGTGCTTCATAACAAGGCATGCTGGGATGTGTAGTTTAGGGCCGTAAGAAAGATGCAGCTCGGTGTGGGCTGGTACTCTGGCTCACTGTGGGCTGGTGCTCCAGCTCTGGCTCAGTGTGGGCTGGTGCTCCAGTTCTGTCTCAGTGTGGGCTGGTGCTCCAGCTCTGGCTCAGTGTGGGCTGATTCTCTGGCACAGTGTGGGCTGGTACTCTGGCTCAGTGTGGGCTGGTACTCTGGCTCAGTGTGGGCTGGTGCTCCAGCTCTGGCTCAGTGTGGGCTGGTGCTCCAGCTCTGGCTCAGTGTGGGCTGGTGCTCCAGTTCTGGCTCAGTGTGGGCTGGTGCTCCAGTTCTGGCTCAGTGTGGGCTGGTGCTCCAGCTCTGGCTCAGTGTGGGCTGGTTCTCTGGCACAGTGTGGGCTGGTACTCTGGCGCAGTGTGGGCTGGTACTCTGGCTCAGTGTGGGCTGGTACTCTGGCTCTGTGTGGGCTGGTGCTCCAGCTCTGGCTCAGTGTGGGCTGGTGCTCCAGCTCTGGCTCATTGTGGGCTGGTGCTCCAGCTCTGGCTCAGTGTGGGCTGGTGCTCCAGCTCTGGCTCAGTGTGGGCTGGTGCTCCAGCTCTGGCTCAGTGTGGGCTGGTGCTCCAGTTCTGGCTCAGTGTGGGCTGGTGCTCCAGCTCTGGCTCAGTGTGGGCTGGTGCTCTGGCACAGTGTGGGCTGGTGCTCCAGCTCTGGCTCAGTGTGGGCTGGTACCCTGGCTCAGTGTGGGCTGGTACTCTGGCTCAGTGTGGGCCGGTACTCTGGCTCAGTGTGGGCTGGTAGTGTGGCTCTTGCTCAGTGTGGGCTGGTACTCTGGCTCAGTGTGGGCTGGTACTCTGGCTCAGTGTGGGCTGGTACTCTGGCTCAGTGTGGGCTGGTACTCTGGCTCAGTGTGGGCTGGTAGTCTGGCTCAGTGTGGGCTGGTAGTCTGGCTCTGGCTCAGTGTGGGCTGGTAGTCTGGCTCTGGCTCAGTGTGGGCTGGTACTATTTTACCAGTGCAGTCTCTGATATGTATAGGAAGCCATCATGAGATTCTACTTTCCAGCAACCTGACTCACGAAATATGGGTTTTGATTAAAGTTGAGACTTATAAGAATGCATATACAATGAAAGTCAAAGTGTCCATACTCTTGGCACAAATATATGAAATAAACTGATATGCACAGAGGGTTGTTGAGAGAATGGTGCACCATAAAATAATGATGTTGATATACTTATTTAGGGTTTTTAGTGTCCTGCAGCCCTCACATGGGTTGGACATAGTTCTTCCAAATTATCTTTTGCAGCCGTTTCAATCTTTTTATCCGAGAGAAACCCTTGAAATAATTTTCAGGTCTCTGGGTACCCTAGCTAAACCAATGCATTGAGGGTCAGTGGATAAATGCCCCTTACATTGATGGTCAGTGGGAAGAATGCACCTCTTTGGTGGTGGTCAGAATGCCACCCATGCAGACAGTTAAAAAGATCACTGGTGTCATTCAACTGGCTTTGCCAAATGGAGATCACCCAGGAATTATGAAGGTACCATCAGATGAGAGGTCAATTAGCCACTGCTCAAAGAACCCCTAGCAACCTCTGGAGAAACACTAGGGTTCCACGGAGCCATGGTTTTATTTCATTGCTTGAATTTTGCAATGCCTGGAATCGCACCATCTTTCTTCCTGCTCTACCATCAAACTGATATAGTGCATTATTACCGAAAGACCCAAAAGAGGATAAGAACTGTATGCCTGCAGACATTTTCCAACATGTCAGAAAAACAGACTGCATGGGCTTGATTTACTAAAACTGGAGAGTGCAAAATTTGGTGCAGCTCTGCATGGTAGCCAATCAGCATCAAACTTCAGTTTTTTTCGATTAAGCTTTGACAATAAAACCTGGAAGCTGATTGGTTTTTATGCAGAGATTCACCAGATTTTGCACTCTCCAGTTTTTAGTAAATCAACACCTATGTGACAATGAGCACTTTCTAAACCCACAAGTGTCCTCAGTTCTATCATCTCCAGCAAGGCCCATTTATCTCAAGCAGTATGGCCTCCCTTCGGTTTAAGCATTTTGTCTTTTTTGCACATCAGAAAACACGCTGACACAAGAGCTCTGAAGGAAAACATGGATGCCTATTACAAGTTTCAATACATTGACTTTTTTCCTGATACAGAGAAAGTGGAACAGCCTGAAGGTCCCGGCCACTGGGACAAACAGTAATTAGCTAGATGTAGTGGTAGTGCCATGGGACAAACTCCCAGCAACTGCCTCTGTTCAGGGAGGGGGGGGGGATTCCCACTTCATCGCTGAAGGTGGAAAACCCCTTTATTGCCTCCCACTTCTGTCCCCCAAGGCAGATGTCAGAGACAGTTTTTATTTTCTGCTTAGAGTGTGCCAACTGAGCAAGAAAAAAGAAAGACAGTAGTAATTAATTAGTTTTTATAGTGAAAGATTAAAGTAATAAAAAGAAAAACACACAAACAAGAAGGGGAATTCTTCTTAGCTATGAAAGAAAAGAAATGACAGTTTTTGAAACAAATGGCAAATAACCACATTGCACCACATACCAGCTCTTTATAACTGAACTCTATTGCTAAAATACACATATTTATACCAAAATGTGTATGAGAGACCCTTAGCGCAATGGACCTCCTATGAAACAAGCATTGCAGCTAGCTAGTACTCCCGGTGACGTAACGCGTAGGGTATGCCGATGACGTCAAGCCGTAAACCGGAAGGATAAGGGATCTATGCACTTTGATTTAACAATTATACAGTATAGTGAGTCCTTGATCCTGTAGTGTCCCAGGTGGACACTTTTAAATGTGAGTGTATTTTTGATCAGTTTTAATAAAGTGAATTGTATTTGGCTATACTTCACTATATGGAGCATTTTTTTTATATGTCTGTGGAGCATTTTGGAGATTTTAAGTGCTGACGGTGGTAAAGATTTATGTACCAGTATATATTAAAGGGAAAGGCGTAGTTTGACCTGAGTATACAGGGCAAACCTGAAGATGAGCGCAATAGTGTGTCAGAGGTGGATAAACACTAAGGGGTGACACAGGAGCACCATATATGTGTAGGCAGTAGTGTGATCACACAGACCCACTTGAAGCACAGCGGATTTATAGGGACTGTTCACCTGCATTTTGAGACAATAATATTGAGGCACTTGGTATATTTGGAACACGATGCACAGGAAATATACCGCACAAGCACATGTGAAGATATTGGAGTGTTAAAGGGAAAGTTCACTATTTTGTACAGTTCATTTGATATTTGCATACACTAATCATTTAGCACTGGTATATGCAGTTTTATGGACATTCATGTATATGTGTTGATATTTATTGTGATATACACCAACAACTCCACTATCACTCCCGCCCCACAAGACAAAGTCCTTGGCGTCATTCTTGACTCGAACCTCTCCTTCCAACCGCATGTCAAATCACTCACAAACACAAGCTGGCTCCATCTTCGCAACATTGCCAAGATACGTGCCTTCCTCACCCTTGACACCACCAAACTTCTAGTACACTCCCTCATCATCTCACGCCTTGACTACTGTAATTCTCTTCTCACCGGCCTACCCAAGTACAGGCTCTCCCCGCTCCAGACCATCCTGAACTCAGCGGCTAGACTCATCCACCTCACCACCCGCTCCACCTCTGCCACCCCCCTCTGCCTCTCCCTCCACTGGCTCCCGATTGCCCAACGCATCAAATTTAAACTCCTAACCCTGACCTACAAAGCCGTTCACAACACTGCCCCTGACTACCTCACCAACCTGATCCCCAAGTACCGCCCTACCCGTACCCTTCGCTCCTCACAGGACCTCCTTCTATCCTGCTCCCTGGTCTCCTCCTCCCATGCACGACTGCAGGACTTCTCCAGGTCCTCCCCCATCCTCTTGAACTCACTGCCCCAATCCATCAGACTGTCGCCTTCCCTCTTCACATTCAGGCGCTCCCTCAAAACCCATCTCTTCAGGGAAGCCTACCCCACCCTCACCTAACGGCCATTCTCCCTCTTTCCTCCCACCCCTCATTCCCCTCAGCCACTTCCTACTGTACCTTTACCCCCTCCCTCCTAGATTCTAAGCTCGAAAGAGTAGGGCCCTCTTACCCCTCGTACGTTGTTTGTTGTTGTTGTACTGTGCCATGTATTGCCCCCCCTCTATTGTACAGCGCTGAGCAAACCCTTTGGCGCTATATAAACTCGTAGTAATAATAATAATAATAATAATAATATAGCACATATTAATGCCACATAGCACAATTGTCTGTTTTCACTATTCACATATGCACGTTGGATTTATTTAGCACCGTATTTGTATTTATAGTACTGCGCTGCATTTTTTTTTACATATTTATTCCAGTCTTACCTTCCAAAAGATTTGTAATGTTGTTCAAGAAGAATACTAGGTAGCATACACTTTGCGGTTGCAACAATGTATCCGTTTGTATCCATTTCGGATACAGATGTTTTTATTCAGATACAAATAGATACATTGTTGCAACCGCAAGACTTTTTCATATAAAATATAATAGCGGACTGGAATTCTTCTTCTTTTCTTCTCCTTCATCATCTTCTTCTTCTTTTTCTTCTTGCAAGTCACGGCTCATGCGCAGATTTTTTATCGGTAAAATGATTGGCCTATTTGCCCATCATTATCGGGAAAATCGGCCGATTGTCAAAATCGACCGCAAATTTTCCAACATGCCTGATAAAAAAAATATGCAAAAAGCCCGAAAAACAGCCGAACAGTTAACCCACTAACGGTGCGAAAATTGCCCGATTTTTTTCCAGCCAAAAAATCCGCTGATTTTTGATCCGTCTATGGCCTGCATTATGTTTTATGGAATGATCCTGAAGGAATTTTTGGAGAATATGTATGGAGAATATTCTCCTCTGTTTATTTTATATAGGGGAAGAGTATTCACTCTAGCCACTTAGAAGTGCTCACGGGGTGTCTCACATTGTCGCGTGATTCACGGTTTTTCACAAATTGGCAATTTACTTTATATTTTTATTTATATATGTTTTGATTAATTGAATATATATTGAGGATAATACACTATCTATTTTTTTATATATATTTTTTGGAGGTACACGGTGGAATTCAACAATATACTTGGATTAGTACATCGAAGGAATAAAGAATTGAGAAGATTTACTGACACTAAGAGGGTTTTTATGTTATTTAAATTTTTTGACTTTCAAAGGTGAAAGTGTGACTTTTTAAGTGTCAATTTCAGGGTTATTGGTTACTTTATTTTATTTGGACACTGTTTTTTGGTTTTGTATTAGGTTTTATTTAACCATGATAAATAAAATGCCTCCTGCGCTTAGGTGTGACAGCCTGGTATAGGTATTGAGGAAAACTCCATGTCACTGGGGAATTACTGCCCTTTAGGACTGGGGATGTCCTGAAGCCTGGGCTCTGAAGAAGAAGGGACAGACAAGCAAGAAAAAAGAAAAAAACAATCAGCGCAAAAACTGCCACCATACAAGTTAGTTAATGAATTGTCCATAAAGTCCAATGAATAGGGCTGCAGAAAGGTCCATGGGGCACTAGGGCAGGCTTCCTATAGTAGTGTAGCAGAACTCTGAGTAAATGATAAAAGAGAAAAGAAGCGCCTCTAAGTGCAGTATGAACCACTTTTAGTAGTATCAAATGTAGAACAACTCACATAAATTCGTGATAAAACAGGCTCATAGGTGCAGTCTCATAGGAGTGGAAGAACGGCTGTGTCCCGGCTATGACATCCGCATCTGCGCTCAGGGAATCGTGGTAACAGGAGAAAAAAGCCGGCCGGCATGTGGAATCTTCTAAAAATGGCATCTGGAACACATGTTGAGGTGCGACGTCGGCGTGATGACGTCAAGGACCAGGATGCATGGCGTCAAGTTTCAGAGCATGCGCTAACCTCTAAGGGCGGAAGCGTACTCCTTTGTCAACCTTTTTTCTGAAGAAGAAGGGGTTGCCTTTGAAACTTATCAGCCATATTAGACTTCGGTGAGGTCCCCTGAAGACTCTGGTGAATCAAGGACCACTTTGTGGGAAGAGTTTGAGGATGGCCCCTTCCTGTTCCAACACGACTGCGCACCAGTGCACAAACCAAGGTCCATAAAGACATGGAGGAGCCAGTTTGGGGTGGAGGAACTTGACTGGACTGCACAGAGTCCTGACCTCAACCCCATAGAACACCTTTGGGATGAATTAGAGCGGAGACTGTGAGCCAGGCCTCCTCCCCCGACATCAGTGCCTGACCTGACAAATGTGCTTCTGGAAGAATGGTCCAACCTTCCCATAGACACCCTCCTAAACCTTGTGGACGGCCTTCCCAGAAGAGTTGAAGCTGTTATAGCTGCAAAGGGCGGGGCCAACTCAATATTGAACCCTACGAACTAAGACTGGGGGGCCATTAAAGGTCATGTGCGTGGGAAGGGCGGGGCCAACTCAATATTGAACCCTACGGACTAAGACTGGGAGGCCATGGAAGGTCATGTGCGTGGAAAGGGTGGGGCCAACTCAATATTGAACCCTACGAACTAAGACTGGGGGGCCATTAAAGGTCATGTGTGTGGAAAGGGCGGGGCCAACTCAATATTGAACCCTACGGACTAAGACTGGGAGGCCATGGAAGGTCATGTGCGTGGAAAGAGCGGGGCCAACTCAATGTCGAACCCTACGGACTAAGACTGGGGGGCCATTAAAGGTCATGTGCGTGGAAAGGCAGGCAGCCCAATACTTTTGGCAATATGTTGTATGTGAACCTAGGCTCAATGTGAAAGAGACAGACAGAATACACTCTGCAAAGAACTGTGGATACCGACACTAGACAAGTAAACAGCCATAATACAATTAGTCCTGGTAGAGCACACTTCAGTACCTTGAATAGGACTGTCAATCACTGCAAACATTATTTTGCTAAATCACAGGGACAATCTTGTTAAGGGATTAAATACATTGGATGCAGCAATAACAATTTGCATCTGGAGCCACCAATCACTTCAACAGATTACTGATACACAAGGACAGCCAGAGGCACAGTGCAAGTAGAGCGCATGGAGGATCTAGGTCAGAGGTCAGCAGTGCTGATTTACACTACACTGTAACCCGAGGTGACGGGGTGACATCACACTGATGGACTGGAACTTTCTCTTTAAGGACCCTACATATAAATAAATTAAAATATGATCTGTCAGAAATACACTCAGCTCCTAACGTCCTACTGTGGACTGAGTGGTGTCAGCCCTGTCTAGTGTCTTTTGCTAAACTACCCAACCGTTCCTGTTCCTAAATCTTTACAACATAAAGGCTAATTATTCTGTAGTCCATGATAATACCCCATCTGGAATATGCAGTTCAGTTTTGGGCACCAAAGGATACTGGAGAACAGGAGAAAGTGTAGAGAAGGGACCAAACTGATACGAGGCATGGAGGAGCTCAGCTATGAGGAAAGATTAGAGGAACTGAATGTATTCTCTACTGAGAAGAGGAGATTAAGGGGGGATATGATCACCATGTATAATACATAAGGGGGATATGATCTCCATGTATAATACATAAGGGGGGATATGATCTCCATGTATAATACATAAGGGGGGATATGATCTCCATGTATAATACATAAGGGGGGATATGATCTCCATGTATAATACATAAGGGGGGATATGATCTCCATGTATAATACATAAGGGGGGATATGATCACCATGTATAATACATAAGGGGGGATATGATCTCCATGTATAATACATAAGGGGGGATATGACCTCCATGTATTATACATAAGGGGGGATATGATCTCCATGTATAATACATAAGGGGGGATATGATCTCCATGTATAATACATAAGGGGGGATATGATCACCATGTATAATATATAAGGGGGATATGATCTCCATGTATAATACATAAGGGGGGATATGATCTCCATGTATAATACATAAGGGGGGATATGATCTCCATGTATAATACATAAGGGGGGATATGATCTCCATGTATAATACATAAGGGGGGATATGATCTCCATGTATAATACATAAGGGGGGATATGACCTCCATGTATTATACATAAGGGGGGATATGATCTCCATGTATAATACATAAGGGGGGATATGATCTCCATGTATAATACATAAGAGGGGATATGATCTCCATGTATAATACATAAGAGGGGATATGATCTCCATGTATAATACATAAGGGGGGATATGATCTCCATGTATAATACATAAGGGGGGATATGACCTCCATGTATAATACATAAGGGGGGATATGATCTCCATGTATAATACATAAGGGGGGATATGATCTCCATGTATAATACATAAGGGGGGATATGATCTCCATGTATAATACATAAGGGGGGATATGATCTCCATGTATAATACATAAGGGGGGGATATGATCTCCATGTATAATACATAAGGGGGGGATATGATCTCCATGTATAATACATAAGGGGGATATGATCTCCATGTATAATATATAAGGGGGGATATGATCTTCATGTATAATACATAAGGGGGGATATGATCTCCATGTATAAGACATAAGGGGGGATATGTTCTCCATGTATAATACATAAGGGGGGAAATGATCTCCATGTGCAATACATAAGGGGGGGATATGATCTCCATGTATAATACATAAGAGGGGATATGATCTCCATGTATAATACATAAGGGGGGATATGATCTCCATGTATAATACATAAGGGGGGGATATGATCTCCATGTATAATACATAAGGGGGGGATATGATCTCCATGTATAATACATAAGGGGGGATATGATCTCCATGTATAATACATAAGGGGGGGATATGATCTCCATGTATAATACATAAGAGGGGATATGATCTCCATGTATAATACATAAGGGGGGGATATGATCTCCATGTATAATACATAAGGGGGGATATGAACTCCATGTATAATACATAAGGGGGGGATATGATCTCCATGTATAATACATAAGGGGGGGATATGACCTCCATGTATAATACATAAGGGGGATATGATCTCCATGTATAATACATAAGGGGGGATATGATCTCCATGTATAATACATAAGGGGGGGAAATTATATCCATGTATAATACATAAGGGGGGATATGATATCCATGTATAATACATAAGGGGGGGGGATATGATCTCCATGTATAATACATAAGGGGGGTATGATCTCCATGTATAATACATAAGGGGGGATATGATCACCATGTATAATATATAAGGGGGGGATATGATCTCCATGTATAATACATAAGGGGGGGATATGATCTCCATGTATAATACATAAGGGGGGATATGATCTCCATGTATAATACATAAGGGGGGATATGATCTCCATGTATAATACATAAGGGGGGATATGATCTCCATGTATAATACATAAGGGGGATATGATCTCCATGTATAATACATAAGGGGGATATGATCACCATGTATAATACATAAGGGGGGATATGATCTCCATGTATAATACATAAGGGGGGGGGGATATGATCTCCATGTATAATACATAAGGGGGGATATGATCACCATGTATAATACATAAGGGGGGATATGATCTCCATGTATAATACATAAGGGGGGGGGGATATGATCTCCATGTATAATACATAAGGGGGGATATGATCACATTGTATACATACATAAGTGGTCCATATAGTGAACTCAGTGTAGAGTTATTCACCCTGAGGTCATCTACAGAGGACAAGGGGGGCGCTCTTTACATCTGGAGGAAAGGAGATTTACCATCTGCATACAGAAAGGCTTTTTACAGTAAGAGCGGTGAAAATGTGGAATAGATTCCCTCAAGGACTAGTTTTGGTCAGTTCAATAGATTATTTGAAAAAAGAACTGGCATCATTCCTAAATGCACAAAACACAACTGAACATTAAAGTGGAACTTCACCAAAAAGGGTGAAAAGAGGTTTGTTTATCCTCCCCCCCATCCTCCTTTTTAATGTTTGGCACTTATTTTTTGGGGGGGGGAGGGGGAGCAGGTACCTGGTTTTGACAGGTACCCACTCCTAGGATCAAGACTTTTTTTGGGCACTTCTCAAACAGATATACTGTACCAATATTATTCCAATGGTATATTTACCAGAACAAAGGCAGTAAGTAATGTGAAAGTCCCAATTACCGGCAGAAGCATGTTCATCGTGATTCCGAGTGACTTCCCGGTGTGAGTACTTTTAAAATCTGCTCCATCCCAGATCACAAACATGACCCATAACGAGTGACAAGGTCTTTCCTATGGTGGAAAAACTCTCACAATTTGCTATGCCTGGAATGGCTCTGGAAAGGGATGCCGCATTGGTCAGAAGGATGTTTTTTCTGATAAACAGAATCTTTCTTGGAAATGGCGGCGTGGTGCGTCTGAATGGGTCTCTCGCAGCGCGCCTGCTTTCAGTCATTCTGTCAGCATTGAAATGAAGTTCCTTGAGAGCAAAGTGCTTCCATAAAAAGGCCGTATGATGCATTTATCAGATGTCAGACTTTAAAGTGATCTCCAGTCTGCACACACACAGGCAGCCATTTTTATTTGGTTCATCAAGTCTAGGCTGGCTATGAGATTTAAAAATCATACAAAAAATACACCTGAGATAAAAAAAAATAGCTGAGACTAGCAAACATAGGAAGAGTTGTGTTTATTGTATCTTTATTATTATTATTATACAGGATTTATGGCGCCAACAGTTTGCTCAGCGCTTTACAATATAAAGGTAACATTACAGTTACAATACAATTTGGTACAAGAGGAAACAGAGGGCCCTGATCCTTAGAGCTTACAATCTAGGAGGAAGGGTTGAGTGATACAAAAGGTAAGAGCTGTGGGGGGGGGGGGGGGCTGACGGAGGAAATAAATGGTGGATTACTAGGTAGAAGCAGGATAGACTTCTTTAAAGAGAAAGGTTTTCAGGGATCATCTAAAGGTCGATAGATTAGGAGACAGCCGGACAGATTGGGGTAGAGAGTTCCATAGGATGGGAGAAACTCAGGAGAAGTCCTGGAGGCGAGCATGGGAGGAGGTGACATGGGAACTAGAGAGTAGAAAGTCTTGGGAGGATCGAAGAGAGCGGTTTGGTTGATATTTTAAGACCAGGTAGGTGATGTAGCCGGGGGCAGAGTTGTGGATGGGTTTGTAAGTTGTTGTTAGTATTTTGAATTTTATTCATTGAGTGAGTGGAAGCCAGTGGAGGGATTGGCAGAGAGGGGTGGAGGACACTGAATGAAGGCCAGTGGAGGGATTGGCAGAGAGGGGTGGAGGACACTGAGTGGAGGCCAGTGGAAGGATTGGCAGAGAGGGATGGAGGACACTAAGTGGAGGTCAGTGGAGGGATTGGCAGAGAGGGGTGGAGGACACTGAATGAAGGCCAGTGGAGGGATTGGCAGAGAGGGGTGGAGGACACTGAGTGGAGGCCAGTAGAGGGATTGGCAGAGAGGGGTGGAGGACACTGATTGGAGGCCAGTGGAGGGATTGGCAGAGAGGGGTGGATGACACTGATTGGAGACTAGTGGATGGATTGGCAGAGAGGGGTGGAGGACACGGATTGGAGGCCAAGGGAGGGATTGGCAGAGAGGGGTGGAGGACACGGATTGGAGGCCAATGGAGGGATTGGCAGAGAGGGGTGGAGGACACTGATTGGAGGCCAGTGGAGGAATTGGCAGAGAGGGGTGGAGGACACTGATTGGAGGCCAGTGGAGAGATAGGCAGAGAGCGGTGGAGGACACGAATTGGAGGCCAGTGGAGGGATTGGCAGAGAGGGGTGGAGGACACTGATTGGAGGCTAGTAGAGGGATTGGCAGAGATGGGTGGAGGACACTGATTGGAGGCCATTGGAGGGATTGGCAGAGAGGGGTGGAGGACACGGATTGGAGGCCAGTGGAGTGTTTGGCAGAGAGGGGTGGAGGACACTGATTGGAGGCCAGTGGAGAGATAGGCAGAGAGCGGTGGGGGACACGAATTGGAAGCCAGTGGAGGGATTGGCAGAGAGGGGTGGAGGACACTGATTGGAGGCTAGTGGAGGGATTGGCAGAGAGGGGTGGAGGACACGGATTGGAGGCCAGTTGAGGTATTGGCAGAGAGGGGTGGAGGACACTGATTGGAGGCTAGTGGAGGGATTGGCAGAGAGGGGTGGAGGACACGGATTGGAGGCCAGTGGAGGTATTGGCAGAGAGGGGTGGAGGACACAGATTGGAGGCCAATGGAGGGATTGGCAGAGAGGGGTGGAGGACACTGATTGGAGGCCAGTGGAGGGATTGGAAGAGAGGGGTAGCAGACACTGAATGGTTGGTAAGGTATCTGCAGTCGATCCTGAAAATATATATTTGATAAACAAATGCACAAATATTGTGCAACATAAAAAAAATGCGACTAATATACTTTTTATTTTGCAAGGCCTCAAGTTTCAGAAGACATGATGTTCTGGGGGGTGTATTAAAGTAGAGTTGCACCCTATTTTTTTTTCACTTTGGCCCCAGTTGTTGCTGACTGCTATGCCATCAATGTTTGGAAATTGTTTAATTTTTTTTGCAAGGTTTAGTACCTTTAGCCCGGATTCACACTGATGTGGTGCAGAATTTGCAGTGGTTTCTCTGCGAATTCCAAACCGCATTACAATCACGAACCGCTGCGGGTGTGTATGTTAAGTTAACAACACCCCAAAATCCATCCGCAAAATGCAGTGTGATGTCCAGAACCAAGAAAAGGGTCTGCGGAGCAGATCAGACACTCCATTGCTGTCTATAGAGTGGCGATTGTAAATGGACATTGGTCCAATTATGACCAACTGCATCCGATCTGATCCTGTCCACTAAAAACAGACAGATGGGCATCTGTTCCCCATCCGGCAGATCGGATCAGACGACAGTCATACGGTCATATGGAAATGGAGAGGCGGTCCGTAAAGCCTCATAGAGGACAGTAGGCTGTGTCGATATCTGCTCTGCATAAGTGGAGCGGACACGGACCTGTCATTCACTTGCTCAGCAGGGTCAGTGGGCAGATCCACCGCTGAGCAAGTGGATCCGCTGACGGGTCTGCCCCGTATGATCAACATGTTTAAGTACATAAGGGGGGATATGATCTCCATGTATAATACATAAGGGGGATATGATCTCCATGTATAATACATAAGGGGGATATGATCTAAATGTATAATACATAAGGAGGGATATGATCTCCATGTATAATACATAAGGGGGGATATGATCTCCATGTATAATACATAAGGGGGATATGATCTCCATGTATAATACATAAGGGGGATATGATCTAAATGTATAATACATAAGGAGGGATATGATCTCCATGTATAATACATAAGGGGGGATATGATCTCCATGTATAATACATAAGGGGGATATGATCTCCATGTATAATACATAAGGGGGATATGATCTCCATGTATAATACATAAGGGGGGGATATGATCTCCATGTATAATACATAAGGGGGGATACGATCTCCATGTATAATACATAAGGGGGATATGATCTCCATGTATAATACATAAGGGGGGATATGATCTCCATGTATAATACATAAGGGGGATATGATCTCCATGTATAATACATAAGGGGGATATGATCTCCATGTATAATACATAAGGAGGGATATGATCTCCATGTATAATACATAAGGGGGGATATGATCTCCATGCATAATACATAAGGGGGGGTATGATCTCCATGTATAATACATAAGGGGGGATATGATCTCCATGTATAATACATAAGGGGGATATGATCTCCATGTATAATACATAAGGGGGATATGATCTCCATGTATAATACATAAGGGGGATATGATCTCCATGTATAATACATAAGGGGGGGGATATGATCTCCATGTATAATACATAAGGGGGAATATGATCTCCATGTATAATACACAAGGGGGGGATATGATCACCATGTATAATACATAAGGGGGGATATGATCTCCATGTATAATACATAAGGGGGGATATGATCTCCATGTATAATACATAAGGGGGGATATGATCACCATGTATAATACATAAGGGGGGGGGGGGTATGATCTCCATGTATAATACATAAGGGGGGATATGATCTCCATATATAAATCCTGTGTAATAATAATAATAATAATGTATAATACATAAGGGGGGGTATGATCTCCATGTATAATACACAAGGGGGGGGATATGATCACCATGTATAATACATAAGGGGGGATATGATCTCCATGTATAATACATAAGGGGGGATATGTGCTCCATGTATAATACATAAGGGGGGATATGATCTCCATGTATAATACATAAGGAGGGATATGATCTCCATGTATAATACATAAGGGGGGGGGAGGGATATGATCTCCATGTATAATACATAAGGGGGATATGATCTTCATGTATAATACATAAGGGGGGATATGATCACCATGTATAATACATAAGGGGGGATATGATCTCCATGTATAATACATAAGGGGGGATATGATCTCCATGTATAATACATAAGGGGGGGGGATATGATCTCCATGTATAATACATAAGGGGGGATATGATCTCCATGTATAATACATAAGGGGGGGTATGATCTCCATGTATAATACATAAGGGGGGGTATGATCTCCATGTATAATACATAAGGGGGGATATGATCTCCATGTATAATACATAAGGGGGGATATGATCTCCATGTATAATACATAAGGGGGGGTATGATCTCCATGTATAATACATAAGGGGGGGTATGATCTCCATGTATAATACATAAGGGGGGGGTATGATCTCCATGTATAATACATAAGGGGGGATATGATCTGCATGTATAATACATAAGGGGGGATATGATCTCCATGTATAATACACAAGGGGGGGGATATGATCACCATGTATAATACATAAGGGGGGATATGATCTCCATGTATAATACATAAGGGGGGATATGATCTCCATGTATAATACACAAGGGGGGGGATATGATCACCATGTATAATACATAAGGGGGGATATGATCTCCATGTATAATACATAAGGGGGGATATGATCTCCATGTATAATACACAAGGGGGGGGGGATATGATCTCCATGTAAAATACATAAGGGGGGGATATGATCTCCATGTAAAATACATAAGGGGGGGATATGATCTCCATGTATAATACATAAGGGGGGGATATGATCTCCATGTATAATACATAAGGGGGGGATATGATCTCCATGTATAATACATCATTCATATAGTGAACTCGGTGTAGTTATTCCCCCTGAGGTCATCACAGAGGACAAGGGGGCGCTCTTTACATCTGGAGGAAAAGAGATTTAATCTCCAAACACAGAAAGGTTTCTTCACAGTAAGAGCTGTGAGAATGTGGAATAGACTCCCTCAAGAGTTGGTTGCGGCCAGCTCAGTGGATTGCTGTAGGAAAGTCCTGGATTCTTTCTTGGATACACAGAATATAACTGGATATAACATTTATAGGTAAAGTTGATCCAGGGAATATCCGATTGCCTCTCGGGGGATCAGGAAGGATTTTTTTCCCCTGCAGGAGCAAATTGGATCATGCTTTGCTGGGGTTTTTTTTGCCTTCCTCTGGATCAATAGTGGGTATAGGATTACTATTATTATTATTATACAGGATTTATATGGCGCCAACAGTTTGCGCAGCGCTTTACAAAATGAAGGCAGACATTACAGTTACAGTACAATTTGATACAAAAGGAAACAAAGGGTCCTGCTCGATTATAATTTTTTTTTGGTTGAACTGGATGGACTTTCTTCAGCCAGACTATGTAACTATGTGTGAAAGGGGCCTAAAATGTGAGCTGGAGTTTGGCATCCATTTGTTAGTGTATCTAAATCTACTAGTACATCTAAGGCTCCATGTAGACTGCAGCTGATAAATTCACGTTTAGGAGCTTTTCTGCATTTTTTTCAGCAGCCTCTGAACTCTCCCCAATGTTCTCCTATGTGTCCATGTACACATCGTCGTTTACAGTCGTTTACAGTCGTTTACAGGCAGTTGAGTTTACAGTCGCCTTTTTGAACGCACCAAACTTGCGTTCAGGAGTAGATTTTATCAGTGTTTCAAACGCCAAATGCTTGTAAACGCGTGCAAACGTGGCTAACCGCGTTTATAAGCATTTGCGTTTGGAAAATCTTTTTAACTCTTCCATTTCCAGATGCTGTCCAGAGTCTTTTTGTGATCATGAAAAATGCATGCAAAGCGTTTTCCCGGTACTCAGATGGACCCGGTACACCATACTTTAAGGTTTCGAATGAAAGAAAATATGTTAGACATCGCTGCAATGATTTCTGCACAGAAATGAGCCGGAACACATCCAAACACCACAAAAAAAAAAAGACAGCTAATCTCAACAAATACTGCTCTCTCTGCTTCTGCTCTCTCTATTTCTCTCAAAATGTCTGAAATAGTTAATTTTTTACTGTTTTTCAGTGCATTCTGGGCATTTGGGAAGGTCTCCTGAGGTTATCTTTAAAAAACGCTTCTAAATGCAAACACGGCTAAACAGATGTTTTTTAACCTACGTTTTCCAGCAGTCAGTTTCCATCGTTCAGAAGTGTTTTCCAAACGTCCCGTGTCCATGGAGCCCTTACTAGGGCCAATTAAAAACAGGATCCAATTTTTTCTGGTCAAGGGTTTTCGGCCTGATCCAGACCTTGTTCCACCCAGGGGCAGACTGACCATTCGAGCACTCAGGCACTGCCCGAGGGCCTATGGTCAGTAGGGGGCCCCATGAGATGCCCCTGGTACCTTTCATAGGCTTTTTTGGGTGTTGGAGAGGACAAAGGGGCCCCATGATCCCCTATTGCCCGGGGGCCCCATGAGTTGTCAGTCCGCCCCTGGTTCCACTTGATGGTCCGTAAAGATATATGCCCACCAGCAGAAGCTGGCTACCTACCTCTTTATTTCAGCCAAATGGACCATAGCCCAATCTTGGAATACCCCATTCATTGTCTTTCAGGGGGTGAGGACGCACATGACCGCCTTGATGCTCAATGAGCAAATGTCCAGTATCCTGAAAGATTCACATTCCAAATTCCTTAAGATACGGAACCATTGATTTCTTACACTTCAACTGGATTCAACTCAATTTTTACTGTTTTTCAGTGCATTCTGGGCATTTTGGAAGGTCTCCTGAGGTTATCTTTAAAAAAACGCTCTAAACGCAAACGCTCATAGACGTGGTATGCAAACGCGGCTAAACAGACGTTTTTTTAACCTACGTTTTCCAGCAGTTTCCATACTTCAGAAGTGTCCTGTGCAGGGACGGACTGACCATTTGGAAACTCGGGCACTGCCTGAGGGCCCGGGGTCAGTAGGGGGCCCCATGAGATGCCCCTGGTACCTTTTCCATAGGCTTTTTTGAGTTTGGGCAAGGACACAGGGGCCCCATGATCCCCTATTGCCCAGGGGCCCCATGAGTTGTCAGTCCGCCCCTGGTTCCACCTGATGGTCCGTAAAGATATATGTGCACCAGCAGAATCTGGCTACCTACCTCTTTATTTCAGCCAAATGGACGACAGCCCAATCTTGGAATACCCCATTCATTGTCTTTCAGGGGGTGAGGACGCACATGACCGCCTTGATGCTCAATGAGCAAATGTCCAGTATCCTGAAAGATCCATGTAGCCTAACGCTCCCCCCCCCCCCCAGACTGACAATGCTGCAAAGGTGTCTCTGTTGCTCCTTCATCCAGAGTGGGGGCGCTCTAGTACAGGTGGCCAAATCACTGGGTAAAAAACAAAGGGGGGAAAAAAGCCTAGCAACAGAAAACGAATGCAGCCACCGCATCTAATGATTGGTAAGCTGCAATATAGGACATTTTTGGTTTTGGGTTTAATATCGCTTTAACGATTTATTTCGTAAAAAAAGAAAACATCAACATTTAAGAGGGAGGCAAAAAAAAACATTTATTTAAAGTAATGAAGCCGTTTCCAGCTGCCCTTTGTGAAGAGAAGCCACGTGAAGTGCAATGTAAAGATGGGCTGGCTGCTTATATTCCCCGTAAACCCGTCATTAGGAGACAAATAAGCACATTACCGCATCACGTATGTAGACAAGTCTATTGTGATGTTCAGGAGGAAAGCGCAGTGTGCTGCAAAGTAAATTACTACTTGTACACATTTAAGAGAAGAAAGTTGCTATTTTTTGTCAAACTCCTAGCAACCGAAACTAGTTCCATGAATACAGCTGGCACTGCGAGGAGCATCATCCACCCCCAAATGTGAAAGTTTAAAGTCAAAACCTAGTTATATTCTTTTTTATTTTTGACTTTACTTCCTCCTTTGTAAAAAAAAACAAAAAAAACAAAAAACAAAATCTACTTTCCCTCTCCATTTTCCAGAGTGCCCCCAACTTCCTCCTCGGATTCCCACACACTGTTCCCAATGCACACAGTCCTGAGTGCGAATAGGTGCTGCAGCAGCCACTGGTTGGAATGGAAGATAATAAAAGCGAAAGAATGTCGCCAACGCACCACAGATCTCCAGGATGGGTCCAAAGATTGTGCCCGGGTTCACACTGATGCGTTGTGGAATTTGCAGCGGTTTCTGTGCGAATTCCGCACCGCATCAGAATCGCAGCCCATTCATGTGAACCACTGCAGGTGTGTATGTTATTATTATTATTATACAGGATTTATATATTATTATTATTATACAGGATTTATATATTATTATTATTATTATACAGGATTTATTTATTATTATTATTATTATTATTATACAGGATTTATATATTATTATTATTATTATACAGGATTTATATATTATTATTATTATTATTATTATTATTATACAGGATTTATATATTATTATTATACAGGATTTATATATTATTATTATACAGGATTTATATATTATTATTATTATTATTATACAGGATTTATATATTATTATTATTATTATACAGGATTTATATATTATTATTATTATTATTATTATTATTATACAGGATTTATTTATTATTATTATTATTATTATTATACAGGATTTATATATTATTATTATTATTATACAGGATTTATATATTATTATTATTATTATTATACAGGATTTATATATTATTATTATTATTATACAGGATTTATATATTATTATTATTATTATTATTATTATTATTATTATACAGGATTTATATATTATTATTATTATTATACAGGATTTATATATTATTATTATTATTATTATACAGGATTTATATATTATTATTATACAGGATTTATATATTATTATTATACAGGATTTATATATTATTATTATTATACAGGATTTATGGTGCCAACAGTTTGCTCAGCGCTTTACAATATAAAGGGAGACAATACAGCAACCATACAGTTCAATACAAGAGGGTTAGGAGGGCCCTGATCCTGGGAGCTTACAATCTAGGAACCTCCCTAGCGGTCTGATGATGTTAGTATTTCTGTGCTCAAAGCGGTACATTATTTTCAATGGAAATTTGTTGTTTTTTTATTGTAGGCCTGTAATTCTTAGGAATAATGCAGGCCATAGACGGGGAGAAAACCGGTCATTTTTTTTTTTAGAAAAACGAAAAATCGGTCGTTCAATCAGCCGACGTTACCACCGTTGGTAAAAAAAAGTCGGCTGATTTTCGTCCCGTCTACGGTCGGCAATTAATATAATAGCGGTGTCCCTGCAGAGAGCTCCGCTATATTTGACAATTAAAAGAAGAAATAGAATATGAATAATAAGAAGAAAAAGTTGCAACAATGTATCTATTTGTATCCATTTCGGATACAGATGTTTCTATTCGGATACAAATAGATACAATGTTGCAACCCTTATACTTTTAAACGTCAAATATCATAGCGGAGCTCTCTGCAGGGACACCACTAATAGATTTGACATTTCTAAGTATTGCGGTTGCAAACATTGTATCTATTTGTATGGATACAAATAGATACAGATGTTCTTCTTCTTTTTCTTTGGTCACGGCTCATGCGCATTTTTTTAATCAGGAAAAAGATCATCCGATTTGCCGTGAAAATCGGCCGATGGCCAAAATCGGCCGTTTTTTTTCCCAACATGAATAATTTAAAAAATGTGTCAAAATCAAGAAAACCGGCCAACTAATTCAGCCACTAAAGATCCGAAAATCGGCCGATTATTTTTTTGGACGAATTTTCATCCGGTTTTCTCCCGTCTATGGCCTACATAGCTCACTGAAATCTGTCCGAACAAGAGTCTAGTAAACATCCCGGGGATGATAAAATTTGAAACACGAAATCATAAATTATAATATAATAAATAATCATAAAAAAATAATAATATAATAATAAATTTAATTCAATAATATAATCAAACTAAAAACGCTGAAATTTGAAATAGAGCGTCAAGTTCGCACATCGCTGAACAAAGTCGCAGAATCATTTTCAGTGTCTGATGAGGAATTTCCCCCACCAATCATTATCACTCATTTCTGCAAGTGGTTCTGATTTACTATCGCTGTTCTCTAGCCGGTCTAAAACCGCTTTTGACCTAAAGGGACGCTTTTTGGACGCCATGGACGTTTCTCAGTTTCCAGGCAGAAAGAACAGTAAAAATGCAGGCAGGGCGCCGGACAAAGTACTCGGGACACAATGTATGTGAAATGGTTGGATACAGGAATGTTATACTATGTGATTTTAGTGTATTGAGTGAATGTCACTTTTTTACATTTTTGAATTTACCGCCAGTTCCGTCCCCCGTACGTCCCGAAGTCGCAGGGAACAGAACCCAGAAGACGGATGCCGGCATCGGCCGGAGGACATGGCCGGGGACACTGCAGGGGGGATATCGCGGGAGTGCAGGGCAAGGTAAGTTAAACAGGGATCGCTGGAGAAGTACTGCAGAGTATTCCCGAGTGTAGCTCAGGATTACTGCTTCTGGTACTGAAAGTTATCCCCGAGCTACACTCCGGAATACCGCCAGGGGGGTTCACAACATCCCAAAATCGGTTTGCAAAACCGCATACCTGTGCAAATCACATGCGATTTCTGTGCGGTGCAATTTGAACCCTACATCTTGTATGGCTCAGATCGCACCGCATCCGCACCAAAAAAGCGCAGGACCCTTTTTTCATCCGCACCAGAATCAGATCGCATGGGTGTTCACACCCGTGCGATCCAATTTTAGTGCAGACAAAAAAAGGGTCCCACACCTTCTGCCTGGGTTCACACTGATGCGGTGTGGAATTAGCAGCGGTCTCTGTGCGATTTCCACACCGCATCAGAATCGCGCCCCGTTCATGCGATCCTCTGCGGGTGTGTATTTTAAGTTAGCGACAAAATCAGATCGTGAAACGCGGTGCAATGTGCAGAATTGGATCGCATGGGTGTTCACGATTCTGGTGCAGACAAAAAAAGGGTCCTGCACTTTTTTGGTGCGGATGCAGTGCGATCTGAGACGTACAAGATGTAGGGTTCAAATTCCACCGCCCAGAAATCGCATGTGATTTGCACTGGAATGCTGTGTGGTTCCTGTGTGAATCACATGAGATGTGCTGCATCGCATCAGTGCGAACCAGGGCTCACCCTTTCCAAAAAACGCACGGGTAAAAACGCCGAGATGTGAACCTGTCCCATAGGAAGTCATGTTAAATGGACTGTAGAGCGTTTCTGCTGTGGAAAACAAATAGGTGTGAACCTAGACTTAGCGATCGCATCATTATACAGTCATGGCCAAAAATCTTGTCCCCCCCCCCCCTGCATTTCTGTCCGATAACACAGCACTTTGCTCAGAAAATTGTTGCAATGACAAATGTTTCGGCATTGTCAAGTTTATTTCCTTTGTTTGTCTTGGTATGACACAAAAAAGTGAAGAAACAAAAAGGAGAAGTGTGGGATTTTTCAAAAATAAACATTCATATTCGCTTCTATAACTGCAGCATCACTGCCTGCTCTAAGCCCAAGAGTGATCAAATGACTGCTGATCGATCAGTTCCCAGGTTCGTTCTCAGCAGAGAGTGGTGACTGTCAGTCATCACTCTCTATTCTGCCCCTCCAGCGCTCACTGGAGTACTGGGCTGTAGCAGGAGTGGCTGGCTCAGGCTCTCAGATGTGTGTTGAGAGGGAGAGCCAGCTGCCGGTCAGGCATCTGAGCGGATCCCTACAGTATTGTTGGGATCCTTGCAGAGCCTGGACCAGCTCTGTAATGTCAGCCTTCTGTCATCTGATTCTGGGTCACAGGAGAGCAAAAGTAAGTGCACTCCAGTGACGCTAAAGCAGTGCTTCTCAATTATTTTCTGTCATGCCTCCCCTAGGAAGAAGAAAACATTTCGCGCCCCCTCCCGCGCGACTGTAAATAGTATTTTTGCAGCAGCACCTCTGCACTGCACACTTACCAGCTTTTCCCTCACTCGATTTTCGCGGGTCCACTCGGCTCCGCCTCCTCGCCCGTGATTGGCCGCCTGTGTACCTTTCCTGAGCTACAGTTGTGGCGGCCAATCACCGGTGAGGAGGCGCAGCCGAGCGGCAGGAGTGAGGGAGTGGCCGGAGTGACGGAAGGAGCAGCGCTTCCTGGATGGATCATCGTGGGAGCCAGGTAAGAGACAGCAGCCCTCTGCCCACCCCTGTACTTAGTGTCCCTTCTGTCGGAAGGGGGGGGGGACGGCGGCGGCACCGCGCCGCGCCCCCCTTGACGGAGCCTCGCCGCGCCGCGCCCCACTATTTGAGAAGCACTGCGCTAAAGAGAAGTATGACCAAAAAAAGCTTTGGCTATACCTCTCTTTCAATAATGAATGTTCAAATCCTTCCATAAACCGAGACATGACTGGTTCTCTTTATTCAGCCACCATGTAGAACGGTCTGGCTGCACATTTCATAATAAAGTCACACTCGTTTGTTAAAATCATGTCAACAAGTCTTGGACAAGCGTGAAGCGCGAGGGGCTGACATAACAGGTTATTAATGCCGCCTGTTGTGATTGGCTGTAGGGAATTGCTTCTCGAAGGATCAGGAGAATTCGGACGATTCTGCCGAGAACAGCAAAGCAGCTCTTCCCATTCTCCTCCACTGAGCCGGCTCCTATCAGCGGGACATTAATGCGATGCGACTGGTGAGCGCAATGCGGCCTGATTCTGGGACTGTGTCAAAGATCACATGTTCCAGACCATTCAGAGAACTTTCCAAGAACGGGAATAGGATTCTGCGACAGGGGCTCTCCCTTACTGTGCTGAGCACAGATTCCACATTCCGGGGTGGGCAAAATTAAAAGGAAAATAACCCCCCCCAACAATATTTGCATCTAAATTGGCCACAAAACCCATCTACAAATAAAAGTGGCAAGCCTTTCTGGGAACAAAATTGAATTCAGTCTGGCTGGGGTGTACACCTCTGTGTATTTCTGCTATGGCATATCAAATATATTCAGCTCGGGTTCACATACGTGCGGTGCGGTAAATCGCATTTGATGGGCACAGGAACCGCACCGCATTCCTGTGTAAATCAAATGCGATTTGTGTGCGGTGCGATCAGAGCCGTACATTTTGTATGGCTCTTATCACACCTCACCCGCACCAAAAAGGTGCAGGACCCTTTTGTGGGTCTGCACTAGAATTGGATCGCACGGGTATTCACACCTCTGCGATCCAATTCTGCACATCGCACCGCGTTTTACGGACCGCTTTCGGGGTGTTGTTAACTTAACATAAACACCAGTTCACATGAACGGGGTGCGATTCTGATGCGGTGCGGAATTCACACTGAAAACGCAGCGAATTCTGCACCGCATCAGTGTGAACCCGGGCTAAAAGACAAACTCCAGGCAGATATAAAAGACACACATTAATGCAGCTCTCTAATCACTAATACATCATTAAAGTGATATTAAAGTAATTTTTTTTTTTAATAAAAAAGAGGTTTTTACTTTGCACAGAGCTGCCCTGTACCTCTTTTTTGGTAGTCCCCCTGCCAGCGTTGTCCGCTCATCATCTTCTCCCTGTGCCCCTATAGTGAGCTGTGTGCTATTCATTTTATTTATTTATTTATTTCAGGTACTTACCGTATTTGCCGGCGTATAAGACGACCCCCCTACTTTTCCTGCTAAAATGTAGTGTTTGGGCTATACTCGCCGTATAAGACTACCCCTCTTCCAATGCACACCAGTGGGAGGAATAGTGCCCCATTATTGATGTCAGTGGAGGAATAGTGCCCCATCATTGGTATTAGTGGCAGGAATAGTGCCCCATCATTGGCATTAGTGGCAGGAATAGTGCCCTATCATTAGTATCAGTGGAGGAATAGTGCTCCATCATTGGTGTCAGTGGGAGGAACAGTGCCCCATCATTGGTGTCAGTGGCAGGAATAGTACCCCATCATTGGTATCAGTGGGAGGAATAGTGCCCCATCATTGGTATCAGTGGGGGGAATAGGTGCCCCATCATTGGTATCAGTGGCAGGAATGGTGCCCCATCATTGGTATCAGTGGCAGGAATAGTGCCCCATCATTGGTGTCAGTGGGAGGAATAGTGCCCCATCATTGGTGTCAGTGGGAGGAATAGTGCCCCATCATTGGTATTAGTGGCAGGAATAGTGCCCCATCATTGGCATTAGTGGCAGGAATAGTGCCCTATCATTAGTATCAGTGGAGGAATAGTGCTCCATCATTGGTGTCAGTGGGAGGAACAGTGCCCCATCATTGGTGTCAGTGGCAGGAATAGTACCCCATCATTGGTATCAGTGGGAGGAATAGTGCCCCATCATTGGTATCAGTGGGGGGAATAGGTGCCCCATCATTGGTATCAGTGGCAGGAATGGTGCCCCATCATTGGTATCAGTGGCAGGAATAGTGCCCCATCATTGGTGTCAGTGGGAGGAATAGTGTCCCATCATTGATGTCAGTGGGAGGAATGGTGCCCCATCGTTGGTGTCAGTGGGGGGGGGAATAGTGCCCCATCATTGGTGTCAGTGGGAGGAATAGTGCCCCATCATTGGTATCAGTGACACCAATGATGGGGCACTATTCCTCCCACTGAGACTTGCTGACCCTGTTCTCGTATGGTGCTGCTGCAGCCAGCATATGTGGTTGCAGCAGCACCTCTACACAGAACACTTACCTGCTGCTCCGGCACTCAATTTTCGCGGGGCCGCTCGGCTCCGCCCCCTCGCCGGTGATTGGCCGCCTGTGTGCCTTTCCTGAGCTACAGTTCTGGCGGCCAATCACCGGTGAGGAGGCGGAGCCGAGCAGCCGCACGAACATCCAGTGGCCGAACTGAAGGAGACGCCGCGCTTCCTGGACCGGATCGTCGTGGGACTGGATCCAGGTAAGAGACATCAGCCCCTGCAAACCCCTGTACTTAATGCCGCAGCCCCCCTAACATGTGTACCGGCGTATAAGACGACCCCCGACTTTTGAGAAGATTTTCAAGGGTCAAAAAGTTGTCTTATACGCCGGCAAATACGGTATATAGCGCCATCAATGTACTCAGCACTTTACATATATATTGTACATTCACATCAGTCCCCGCCCCCGAGGGGCGTACAATCTAAGGTCCCTAACTCACATCCATACAGACACATACTAGGGCCAATTTAGACAGGAGCCAATTAACCTACCAGCATGTCTTTGGAGTGTGGGAGGAAACCGGGGTACCTGCAGGAAACCCACGCAGGCACAGAGAGAACATGCAAACTCCAGGCAGGCGGTGCCATGGTTGGGATTCGAACCAACGACCCTAAAGGGGTTTAAACACTAGCAGTGTAAACACCCAAATTTGACCTGGAATCACCCACTTGCAGCCACTATGCAGCCACAAACCAAGGTGGTGACAGGAAGCATGCTGAAATGAGGATAAAGCAGAGTGACAGAGTGATGAGCTTCATCATTGCGCTGCTTCTCCTTTCACTGTCCAGTCACAGGCTAGGGACGGGTCTAGGATGACCTGGGCTCAGGGGAAGCTGGTTAAATATTGCTGGCCATCAGACTGAGGGCATTTAATAGCAGAAAACAACAAAACACCGCAGGATTTGGTGACTATTGTAGCAAAAGCATTTATTTTCTCTTATTGTTGGCCAGAGTTCTACTTTTAGTGCAACTGAAGAAAATGTTGGGAAAACCCATCGTCACCAAACCAGAGCGATCGATTAAGACAGCATTATTGCTTTATAGTTTCTTTTTATTCAGTCTGGAGGGGATTTTTGCTTTTTTTTTTTGTCGAGGAGGCAGATTCTGCAGCAGAATGAAGTGAATGTTCTGTACTCAGGACACCGAGGGGTTAACTGTACACACATTGTCATGGCAGGAGTAATAATTATGCATCTCCCATCTCTCCCTTGCTTGTCTCATGGCACTTGTTTTCCTAATAGGATTTTAATTTTGTAATTGGATTGCTTTTCAAATCCCTAATGTTGCAAAGTGTGTTGTTCTTCCAGAGATGTTTTGCCATAACACCCCCCCCCCAGCGGGGAGCAGGAAGGGTGGGAGAGCACAACGGGACACGGCTGTACTACGCTACAGAGATTTCAGTTTTTCCAAAACACTGCAGTGCTGGGGGGGGGGCGGTAAATTATACTAACTAAAGAGATTTTATCAAAATTAAAACTAAATACTGCTCTGATCAACCGGTGCCCCGATGTGCACCCAATAAGAGGCACACTGGGACAAGGAACAAGGACTCAACCAGTGGCTGCCAATAAATGTTGGGCATTTCAACATGGAGGTTTCCCTGCCAGTTTCTGTTTCCATCTGGAAATCTTACTCATCCTGCTACAGCTTAAGGCAGTGTCCCTCGCAAGGGGGCCACGGCACCGTAAAGTGTTGTCTGGGTTCTCACAGGGTGCCGCAAGCATGGGACCCAGTTTTCCCTGGATCAGCATCTTCCATTCCCATGGTGTTGGCGGACTGGTCGTCAGCAGCATAACTTCCAATGATGCTTTCGGGCCAAATCACGCGGCGTCATTCATTGCTATGGTCATGTCGGCCAGCATACCCGAGCCATGGTAATGCATGACTGTGATCTGGGGCAAGCGGCATGCATTCAGGAGAAGACGGAAGTATCAATGGGTGGAATAGTGCCCCATCATTGGTGTCAGTGGGAGGAATAGTGCCCCATCATTGGTGTCAGTGGGAGGAATAGTGCTCCATCATTGGTGTCAGTGGGAGGAATAGTGCCCCATCATTGGTGTCAGTGGGAGGAATAGTGCCCCATCATTGGTGTCAGTGGGAGGAATAGTGCCCCATCATTGGTGTCAGTAAGAGGAATAGTGCCCCATCACTGGTATTCGGTGGAGTAATAGTGCCCCATCATTGGTGTCACTGGGAGAAATAATGCCCCATTATTGGTGTCAGTGGAAGAAATAGTGTCCCATCATTGGTATTAGCTGGAGTAATAGTGCCCCATCATTGCAGTCACTGAGAGGAATAGTGCCCCATCATTGGTGTCAGTGGAAGGAATAGTTCCCCATCGTTGGTGTCAGTGGGAGGAATAGTGCCCCAGCATTGGTGTCAGTGGAAGAAATACTGTCCCATCATTCGTATTATGTGGAGTAATAGTGCCCCATCATTGGTATCAGTGGGAGGAACAGTGCCCCATCATTGGTGTAAGTGGGAGGAATAGCGCCCCATCATTGGTATCAGTGGGAGGAACAGTGCCCCATCATTGGTGTCAGTGGGAGGAATAGTGTCCCATCATTCGTATCAGCAGGAGGAATAGTGTCCCATCATTGGTGTCAGTGGGAGGAATAGTGCCCCATCATTGGTGTCAGTGGGAGGAATAGTGTCCCATCATTCGTATCAGCGGGAGGAATAGTGTCCCATCATTGGTGTCAGTGGAAGGAATAGTGCCCCATCATTGGTGTCAGTGGAAGGAATAGTGCCCCATCATTGGAATCAGTGGGAGGAATAGTGCCCCATCATTGGTGTCAGTGGGAGGAATAGTGCCCCATCATTGGAATCAGTGGGAGGAATAGTGCCCCATCATTGGTATCAGTGGGAGGAATAGTGCCCCATCGTTGGTGTCAGTGGAAGGAATAGTGCCCCATCATTGGTGTCAGTGGAAGAAATAGTGCCCCAGGCATTACCATGATAAAAAAGGATTTACTGAAAATGACAAAAGTATATACTCACAAACCAAGGGTCATGTAAACAAATAAGAAACCAATGTGACAGTCCCAGCAAATAATGGTCTCGCAATAGAGTACGCTAACACGTTTCGGGAGACGAACTCCCTTCCTCAGATGCTCCCTGGGAGCGCGCGGCACCGCGATCCAGTGCCCGCTGTGTCCAGAGGACACACCGATCGCTGTACGGGACCTCTGTGTGAGATCCTGATCATGTGATCCCTGATTGGCCAACCAATGATCACATGAAGAGTAGTAAGCAAGATGTCACTTCTGACATCATTGCTTACTACGTGTGAAATCTGTGAATGATCACAGAGGTCACATGGTACAAGGCTAGTCACAACAGCCCTGTACCATGTGACAAGCTGTGACCAATCACAGCTCTCACAGTATTTCTCAATGGCTGCAGGAATGCAGCCAGAGAGAAGGAGAAATTATTGCTTTTACAGCCTTTATGGGTGTAAAAGCAATCAGTGTAGAAAAAAAAAAACCTCATCACCCCCCACAACTAGTACAGTGTCAGATGGTGACACTGTACTGCTAGGGTGACAGTACGTTTAAAAAAAAACATAAATAATAATCTAAAACAAAAAATTAAAATGTAAAAAAAGTTTTAGAAAATTATAATTTTTGGTTATAAACTAATTTGGGTTATTTTATTTTTTTTTTACGAAAAAGATAACTGAATAAATTTTGGCCAAGATTTATGAAGAAAGATTATTTATTTGCAAAATTTTATAAGAAAAACACTGTTTTTCAAAATTTTTGGACTTTTTCATTTATATAGCAAAAAAAAATAAAAATCCCAGTGGTGAATAAATACCACCAAAATAAAGTTTTATCTGTCTCAAAAAAATGCTAAAAAATTCATATGGGTACAGTGTTGCATGACCGCGCAATTGTCATTCAAAGTGTGATAGCACTGAAAGCTGAAAATTGGCCTGGACAGGAAGGTGGTATAAGTGTCCGGACAGGAAGGGGGGGAAAGTGTCCGGACTGGAAGGGGGTGAAAGTGTCCGGACTGGAAAGGGGTGAAAGTGTCCGGACTGGAAAGGGGTGAAAGTGTCTGGACTGGAAGGGGGGGGTGAAAGTGTCCGGACTGGAATGGGAGGAAAGTGTCCGGACTGGAAAGGGGGGGTGAAAGTGTCCGGACTGGAAGGGGGTGAAAGTGTCCGAACTGGAAGGGGGGAAAGTGTCCGGACTGGAAGGGGGTGAAAGTGTCCGAACTGGAAGGGGGGGAAAGTGTCAGGACTGGAAGGGGGTGAAAGTGTCCGGACTGGAAAGGGAAAAAGTGTCCACACTGGAAGGGGGGGAAAGTGTCAGGACTGGAAGGGGGGGAAAGTGTCCGGACTGGAAGGGGGGGAAAGTGTCCGTACAGGAAGGGGTGAAAGTGTCTGGGCAGGAAGGGGGTGAAAGTGTCTGGGCAGGAAGGGGGTGAAAGTGTCCGGACTGGAAGGGGGTGAAAGTGTCCGGACTGGAAGGGGGTGAAAGTGTCTGGACTGGAAGGGGGGGAAAGTGTCCGGACTGGAAGGAGGGGAAAGTTTCTGGACTGGAAGGAGGGGAAAGTGTCCGGACTGGAAGGGGGTGAAAGTGTCCGGGCAGGAAGGTGGTGAAAGTGTCCGGACTGGAAGGGGGTGAAAGTGTCTGGACTGCAAGGGGGTGAAAGTGTCTGGACTGGAAGGGGGGAAAGTGTCAGGACTGGAAGGGGGTGAAAGTGTCCGGACTGGAAGGGGTGAAAGTGTCCGGACTGGAAGAGGGGGAAAGTGTTCGGACTGGAAGGGGGGTGAAAGTGTCCGGACTGAAAGGGGGTGAAAGTGTCCGGACAGGAAGGTGGTGAAAGTGTCCGGACTGGAAGGGGGTGAAAGTGTCTGGACTGCAAGGGGGTGAAAGTGTCTGGACTGGAAGGGGGGAAAGTGTCAGGACTGGAAGGGGGTGAAAGTGTCCGGACTGGAAGGGGTGAAAGTGTCCGGACTGGAAGGGGGGGAAAGTGTTCGGACTGGAAGGGGGGTGAAAGTGTCCGGACTGAAAGGGGGTGAAAGTGTCCGGACTGGAAGGGGGTGAAAGTGTCCGGACTGGAAGGGGTGAAAGTGTCCGGACTGGAAGGGGGGGTGAAAGTGTCCGGACTGGAAGGGGGGGAAAGTGCCAGGACTGGAAGGGGGGGAAAGTGTCCGGACTGGAAGGGGGGGTGAAAGTGTCCGGACTGGAAGGGGGTGAAAGTGTCCGGACTGGAAGGGGGGGTGAAAGTGTCCGGACTGGAAGGGGGGGTGAAAGTGTCCGGACTGGAAGGGGGGGAAAGTGCCAGGACTGGAAGGGGGTGAAAGTGTCCGGACTGGAAGGGGGGGTGAAAGTGTCCGGACTGGAAGGAGGGTGAAAGTGTCCGGACTGTAAGGGGGTGAAAGTGTCCGGACTGGAAGGGGGGGTGAAAGTGTCAGGACTGGAAGGGGGTGAAAGTGTCCGGACTGGAAGGAGGGTGAAAGTGTCCGGACTGGAAGGGGGTGAAAGTGTCCGGACTGGAAGGGGGTGAAAGTGTCCGGACTGGAAGGGGGTGAAAGTGTCCGGACTGTAAGGGGGTGAAAGTGTCCGGACTGGAAGGGGGGGTGAAAGTGTCCGGACTGTAAGGGGGTGAAAGTGTCCGGACTTGAAGTGGTTAATCCTTTCTTTGGGTCCCCGCTGAACTACAGCTGATACTTCCATAACCACATTGGTGCCATTTTCCGACTCAATCAAACTTGGATGAACGCGACCTTTACTGTAAAATATTCAGCCAGTCAAACTGAGAAAACGCCTTTTACAATCATCCGCCATGTAAATCTGCAGCTCCTCGCGCTTGATGATTAGAGAGCTGGTGACTTGAAGAATGTGGCCATGCAGCGCAGACGGCAGAAATGAATAGACGGCCATATAGAACATCATAATGAACAGTTGTTCCGGGCCGGTTATCCCCATGAATTACACAGACGAATTATGCACCAGTGACTCGTATACAATGTAAAATATGGCAAACATCTGTTGATTCGTCATAAAGACATATTGTTCATTAGCGCAGATTAATTCACCCTCCTATGAATGAGCTTTTAGATATCACAGATATATTATTGCCGTAACAATCGGGGCTGTTTGTTCTATAACCGCACACAACTCTCCAGCATCTACCAATCCCCTAAAGCCCAATGGTTGGGTGCAGTGACCCCTTAGAAGCAGAAAAGTTGAAACCGAAATTGGAAAAATCTCTTTGCAAACGTAACGGCTATGACCGTATTTCTGTGCAGCTCATCGTATTGTAGAAGCCCCTTGTGTTGTATGGAGGATTTATCCTTTAGCGTCAACTTGTAGGGCGGAGGAGGAGGTGGCCGGCGGCTGTACCCATGTATCCTGAACAGGACCCCAAGGTGACCATCCCAAGTCCCAGAGGAGAGTGATCCATTGCTGACCCCCACCGCAGCCTACCATTTAAGGAGACCTCTAGAGGCGTCATCTTACTGCCCATACCCAGGGAAGAGTCTACCCATTTCGAGCCGCATCCTTTCCAGGACAGAGGGGACTTCTGCTGTAATTTGATGTGATTATTGCGCTTATAAATTGCGCATCTGGTGAGTGTGTAATTTTACTAATTTCCTGCTCGTCACCGAATTTTATGCCTCACTGGGATTAGTAGAGTCACCATCCTGATCATATCTCCACTTACGCATATTAGAACTTTTATTGCTATTATACTTGGAAAATATATATTAAGTGTCCCTACAATTTTAAAGTTTTACTGCTTGAACCTCAGGCATTTATATGTACATTCATTTATATCTTTTATTCATATATAAATTTTTTGCGCTGCACTATGTGGTTTATTGTATTTATTATCTGCCTAGAAAAGCGACCCTGCAGCTTTACAACCTGCATCCTAAGGGTCCTACTCAGCAACCTCACCAGTTTGAGTCCCTCTTCTCTGAAGGAGCCAATTTGTATACACCTTTCATGCCTCCTATTATGCAGTGGCAGGTCCACTGATAGGGCAGTACAGCTGGCCCTCCTGTACTGGGCCTGGGCCCCATCAGCTCAAAAAGGGACCTGCCGAGCAGGAGGACTGGCTGTACTGCCTTGTGACTCTTGTGGATACCCTTCAGTGCTGCCTTTCTTCTTCTGGCTGCAGGGGGATCAGTTCTAGTATCTGTGTCCCCTTCCACCTGCTGTCCAGGCCCCCCTGTGTGCTCCATCTCCCCTGCAGCACTTCCAGCTGCCCTCCTCTTCCAGCTGTTGAGGGCACACAGGGGGATGTTTCAGGATGGACAGTCATATTTACCGGCCCATTTCCTTTCATGAATGAACCGAGTGAGCGATCAGTATCGAACTACATCACCGACCTGATATCCATCTACCACCCAAAACGCACTCCCCGCTCCTCACAAGACCTCCTACTCTCTAGTTCCCTGGTCTCCTCCTCCCACTCCCATCTCCAGGACTTCTCCATGGCTTCCCCCATCCTCTGGAACTCACTACCCCAGTCCATCAGACTGTCACCTCCTCACCTTTAGGCACACCCTGAAAACCCATCTCTTCAGAGAAGCCTACCCCGCCCTCACCTAATTGCCCATCTCTTCCGCTCTTCCCACCACTCCATCCCCCACAGCTATTTCCTCCTGTACCACTCTCCCCTCCCTCCTAGATTGTAAGCTCCAAGGAGCAGGGCCCTCTAACCCCTCTCCAGCACCAACAGTTTGCTCAGCGCTGTACATTATAATGGGAGACAGTACACAAGACAGCACAGTAACAATACAATACGTATTGTTACTGTGCTGTCTTGTGTACTGTCTCCCATTATAATGTACAGCGCTGAGCAAACTGTTGGCGCTATATACTGTATAATAATAATCCCTCCTGTGTCTA
The DNA here is from genome assembly GCF_062004578.1 of Staurois parvus. Taxonomy (NCBI): domain Eukaryota; kingdom Metazoa; phylum Chordata; class Amphibia; order Anura; family Ranidae; genus Staurois; species Staurois parvus. The sequence continues at coordinate 189,558 of NW_028319100.1, forward strand.
TTCATCACTGAAGCATAGCAAACTTTGTTTACTATGCTTTTGTTTGTGAATGGACAGAAAGCCTAAGAGCACTTCTGTCAGGTGAAAAGACGAGGAAGCCCTGGCAAATATGGCAATGTTCAAAATGGCTGTGCTAATTTGCACAAAAATGTGTGCATGTGCATAGGCGCATGGCACGTAAACGCGCATCCTTGTGTGCGAAAGCGCACTGGCACGTGCAGGGCGCAATAATTGCTGACTCTCAGTGGCCTTTATAAGGACTGCAGCTCCTCACAATAATTGCTGGATTATCGTCAGCCCCCCTGTTCCTGTTTTCCTGTGTGTATCCTCCTGCTGATTATCCGTTACTAACCCAGCTTGACCCTGACCTGCTTTGGCTCTCCTCCTGGCTCTCTACCCCAGCTTGGTCTTGACCTTGCTCCTGTCTGCTGCTCTGCGTATGATCCCGGCTTGATCCTGACCTTGCTCCTGTCCGCTGCTCTGTGTATGCTCCTAGATTGAACCTGACCTTGCTCCTGTCTGCTGCTCTGCGTATGATCCCGGCTTGATCCTGACCTTGCTCCTGTCTGTTGCTCTGCGTATGATCCCGGCTTGATCCTGACCTTGCTCCTGTCTGTTGCTCTGCGTATGATCCCGGCTTGATCCTGACCTTGCTCATGTTTGCTGCTCTGTGTATGATCCCGGCTTGATCCTGACCTTGTTCCTGTCTGCTGCTCTGTGTATGATCCCGGCTTGATCCTGACATTGCTCCTGTCTGCTGCTCTGTGTATGATCCTGGATTGAACCTAACCTTGCTCCTGTTTGCTGCTCTGTGTATGATCCCGGCTTGAACCTGGCCTTGCTCCTGTCTTCTGCTCTGTGTATGATCCCGGCTTGATCCTGACCTTGCTCCTGTCTGCTGCTCTGTGTATGATCCCGGCTTGAACCTGGCCTTGCTCCTGTCTTCTGCTCTGTGTATGATCCTGGCTTGAACCTGACCTCGCTCTTGCCTGATGTTCCGTGTTGACCCCGGCTCTGGCTGCTGACTTCGCTTTCTGCTCAACCCATCCACCTGGATCCATGTATCCTCTGGAGGACCTTCTCCCGAATCAGGTCCACCCATAGGTACCATCTCATCACGCATCACCAAGCATCCATACCATCAGCAACCTGTGCTTCTTTGGGCACTGCACCTTCTGTTACCACCCACAGGGGTGTACTGCACTTAGCCGTAAGGGAAGCCCTCTCTCAACTCCAGCCTCCAATCAGGTACGTGACAACTTCCCATTCATTCACTGTCCAGTGCAGCTGAGGCTGCAGAGAAAGGGACTGATAAATCTATGTCCTCAGTCCCTTTTTTCTTTTTCTTCCCTGTCAGGTAGGCTGTATGGGGCCTCATGATTTCTAAAAGCAGCCCTGTGCAGTGGTCAGTGACATTTCCAGGCCTGAGGAGTGTCATGCGGGAGCTGGAGAGGAACATTTCTAGCCCTATGCAAACACTGATGTTCAGAGAGTCAGTATTTGCGTACATTTCTTTGAAAGCAGACAGGCCATCAGAGCTAAGCTGGTAGGATCATTAATCTTTGTGGATCTCCTGACTGTGCCTTATTTGGAGGGCGAACCTTTTGCAGAACCAAGTCTGTGTCCCTCCTTCCTACTTGTAACTCTTCTTGGTCTCACACCTCTAAAAAAAAAATAATTCAACTATTAAATATGTTGTTCTTCACTAAGCCTTTCATTGACTCTAATTTATTTGCTATTTGGAAATGTTAGTATAAAGGAAAAACAATGCTAAAAAAAAAAAAACACTTTTTAGTTCACGTTTTTTGTCAATAATTCTTCATGGTCCACAAGATGGAGGTGCGTCCGTTGCCCTCATACTTTGAGCTACAGTATCTCCCAGAATTGAGTCCCCCCCCCCTCACATTTTTGTCAATATTTGATTCTATCTTTTCATGTGACTACACTGAAGAAATGACACTTTGCTACAATGTGACGTAGTCAGTGTACAGATTGTATAACATGTAAATTTGGTGTCCCCTCAAAATAACTCAACACACCGCCATTAATGTCTAAACCGCTGGCAACAAAAGTGAGTCCTCCCCTAAGTGACAAGGTCCAAATTGGGCCCAAAGTGTCAATATTTTGTGTGGCCGCCATTATTATCCAGCACTGCCTTAACCCTCTTGGCTTGGAGTTCACCAGAGCTTCACAGGTTGCCACTGGAGTCCTCTTCCACTCCTCCATGATGACATCACAGAGCTGGTGGATGTTAGAGACCTTGCGCTCCTCCACCTTCCGTTTGAGGATGCCCCACAGATGCTCAATAGGGTTTAGGTCTGGAGACATGCTTGGCCAGTCCATCACCTTTACCCTCAGCTTCTTTAGCAAGGCAGCGGTGGTCTTGGAGGTGTGTTTGGGGTTGTTATGTTGGAATACTGCCCTGCGACCCAGTCTCTGAAGGGAGGGGATCATGTTCTGCTTCAGTATGTCACAGTACATGTTGGCATTCATGGTTCCCTCAATGAACTGTAGCCCCCCAGTGCTGTCAGCACTCATGCAGCCCCAGACCATGACACTCCCACCACCATGGGGCCCCAGACCATGACACCCCACCACCATGCTTGACTGTAGGCAAGACACACTTGCCTTTGTACTCCTCACCTGGTTGTCGCCACACATGCTGGACACCATCTGAACCAAATCAGTTGATCTTGGTGTCATCAGACCACAGGAGACGGTTCCAGTAATCCATGTCCTTAGTCTGCTTGTCTTCAGCAAACTGTTTGCGGGCTTTCTTGTGCATCATCTTTAGAAGAGGCTTCCTTCTGGGGCAACAGCCATGCAGACCAATTTGCTGCAGTGTGCGGCTTATGGTCTGAGCACTGACAGGCTGACCCCCCACCCCTCCAACCTCTGCAGCAATGCTGGCAGCACTCATATGTCTATTTCCCAAAGACAACCTCTGGATATGACGCATGTGCACTCAACTTTGGTCGACCATAGTGAGGACTGTTCTGAGTGGAACCTGTCCTATTAAACCGTTGTTAAAATATTTACAAGAATGTGAGGGGTCTGCTCACTTGAGTGAGATACTGTATATCTTCCACGTCGGAGAAAGTTGTTAGGCATGTCTTTGGGTGCCATCTGCAAGGCCACTGATAAAGGGATAAGGCAGTCCTCCCATTCCAGGCCGAGGCCCCATTGGGTCTGACTGTTCTTCGAAAAAAATGTCCACACTGTGAGCTCTATCTTTGCACAGCAAAATTAGCACACCACTACCCAGTGAGGAGGAGAATGTCCTTGTGGCCTGTACTGGGCTCCCTGCCCTGCTTCAATTGCTGATATTTTCTGGCTGGCTGGATCAGGGACGGACCTGCTAGAGCAGTTCTCAATATGAGCACAGCAACAGTGGCAGTACTGGTGGGCCGAGCAGCGGGGAGCTTGTCCAAGATGGCGCCCAGAGCAGTTGAGGGGGTTTGCTAACTCTCTGTTCTACAATGACTGTTTACGTGGACAGGTATCAGAACATTGTGTACATCTACTGGGCTACAGGCGAGTGTGAAGGTCAATTGAACATAGGCTTCCTCAAAGTTCTAAAGATATATGGGCTCATACAGGGATGTACGTTTTGCATGCATTTTGTAAAGCCTGTGCATGCTTTCTTTTTCTTTCTATGCATTCAGACTGCGAAGGGCAATGTGGCCAACACAGCCCAATGGGGCTGATGTAAGCAAGCTTTAAATGTTCCCGGTCATGTGATCAGCTGATAGAATATTATATTCAGATGTACTGTATGGTTTTAAAAACTGTGCAGGAAGAGCATGACAGGTACTCTTAGAAGGCTAAAGTGTATGAGGATAAACTGAGGGGTTGGCCCTATCAGGAAGGCTGTATAGGGAACCAAAAATGCAGGATTTATGTTAGTAATCCAGGTTTGGGATGAGGTTGTGGAAATATGGCCTTTGACTGACCAACCCTTCCATCCACCACAATGGAGGACACCAGCTGGCAGAGGCAGCCTGGAGTTTAGGTGATGGAGGACGTGTACAATAGATGACATTTGTGACGGGAGTGACTTTGGGTGGGGGGCCCATGGAACACAGCTCCCTTTGGAGGGGTGGGGAGACCCCTGTCTCAGCTCCCCATATCCCTCCTATGTGTAAGTCACCCTGTGCCTGTTAGGGGGACAGGGTGGAATGTCCTGCCACTTTTGCTGGACAGCTTAGCAGTGGTGTATTTAGGTTTTGTGCTGCCCTAGGCAACGCAAAGATTGTCTGCCCCCGCGGACATGAACCAACACCACCATCCCTTCCCCTCCTGCGGAGAGAGCCTGACATTGACTAACAACACCCCTGTCCCCCACCTGGAAGAACCTTCCACTACCCCCCTCCCCCAGCGATAGAGAGAAAGACACTCATCTTCACAGCTCCGGACATCCCTGGAAAGAAGAATCAGGCTCTACATACACCATCAAGCAGCCCGGAGCCTCTCTCGGATCCCACCTGGCTCCCATGGCGCGCGTGTCCCTTCTCCCATCCCTTCTTCTTCGAGGAGGTGCTGCCCCCCTGAAAAATGCCGCCCTAGGCAAGTGCCTTGTTTGCCTTGTGGTAAATACGCCCCTGCAGATTGGTCTGTTAAAGGAAATTTTAAAAAAACAGACTGAACGGCAGGATCACCGTGTGAAAAAAAAGGAGAGTCACTTTGGATAGGGGCCCATGGAACACAGCTCACTTTGGAGAGGTGGGGAGACCCCTGTCTCAGCTCCCCATATCCCTCCTATGTGTAAGTCACCCTGTGCCTGTTAGGGGGACGATGGAATGTCCTGATATTGTGTAGACAGGTATAGGTGGGGTGTGGGGGTTGTTCATTGTCTACTGCCATGTGGTTGCATCCCATTGTTCTATTGTGTGTCTTGCTTGGGAGCAAACTATTATGGGATGTATGTGTTTGTGTATTGGCTTGGTGGGGGGTGTCTACTGATGTGCCTCTGGTTACTAGATTTGGTTTGCCCCGCCGTGTCCCTATGCAGGGAGGTGGGTTGTACACTTGAATGTTTATATCTTGTGTCTGTGTTAAAATAAATCAGTCTATTTCCTGATTTCGTTCAAGAGTGGTGTCCGTGGTTGGTGTTCGGACAGGGAAGCGGGAGTCTAACGGAAATACCCAAGTGCAGTCGGGGTCCGGTTCCGTTACAACATTATGCAATATTTTACAGATTGTATGAAAGTGAATATGTTTTACAAAGATTATTTGAAACATTGTTATGTTTTTTTTAACCTGAATTTCTACTTTAGAATTTCCCCACTGGCTCTTCGGTTGGATTGACTGGCTTCTAAAATCCAAATGAATGTTTCCAGCCCAAGATTAACGTTCGTGATGTAAAATAATAGAATGCACATCCTCACTTCACGATAGAAAAACAAAATGTATTATTTATTCAGGACAAGAGAAGGTTCCAGCTGATACAAGCTTGAAATGATAATCTTGGAGTATTTGCATTGCAAATGCGGAGCTTATTCCTAGGCAATTACAGCCAAATATATCACATTTTATTGGATGAGGGATGACGGAGAATGATACTTCCACTTACCCAAAAGAGGCTTTTCTGAGTTGGAATAGGAAGCTGCAGCCTCTATATACACAGAGCTAATATAATCCCATCCTCACACTATACTGACCATCATCCATCCCTTTCCTGCACCAGTCCCTCTTCTCATCATCCCCCTGGCCTGTCATTTCTATCCTTTACCTCCGATCACCCTGCTGACATTTCCTATCATCCAAATGTCACAACCGCTATATCAAAAATCTGCCATGATCCACCCATCACTTCCTCTATTCCCTTCTTATATCCCTCATAATCCAGCTGTCACAGCCTCTATTTCCCTATTACATCTCCGTCCATCCACCTAATCATCCATTTCCCATCATCCCCCTGTCACAGCCTCTATTCCCCTCCAACATTTCCCATCATCCCCCTGTCACAGCCTCTACTCCTCGCCTACATCTCTGATCATCCACCTGTCACAGCCTCTATTCCCCTCCAACCTTTCCCATCATCCCCCTGTCACAGCCTCTACTCCTCGCCTACATCTCTGATCATCCACCTGTCACAGCCTCTATTCCCCTCCAACCTTTCCCATCATCCACCTGTCACAGCCTCAACTCCTCGCCTACATCTCTGATCATTCCCCTATCACAGCCTCTACTCCTCGCCTACATCTCTGATCATCCCCCTATCACAGCCTCTACTCCTCGCCTACATCTCTGATCATCCCCCTATCACAGCCTCTACTCCTCGCCTACATCTCTGATCATCCCCCTGTCACAGCCTCTATTCCCCTCAAACCTTTCCCATCATCCACCTGTCACAGCCTCTACTCCTCGCCTACATCTCTGATCATCCCCCTGTCACAGTCTCTACTCCTCTCCTACATCTCTGATCATACCCGTCACAGCCTCTACTCTCCTTCATCTCTGATCATCTACCTGTCACAACATCTACTCCTCTCCTACATCTCTGATCATCCACCTGTCACAGCCTCTACTCCTCTCCTACATCTCTGATCATCCCCCTGTCACAACATCTACTCCCCTCCTACATCTCTGATCATCCCCCTGTCACAGCCTCTACTCCTCTCCTACATCTCTGATCATCCCCCTGTCACAGCCTCTACTCCTCTCCTACATCTCTGATCATCCACCTGTCACAGCCTCTACTCCTCTCCTACATCTCTGATCATCCTCCTGTCACAGCCTCTACTCTTCTCCTTCATCTCTGATCATCCACCTGTCACAGCCTCTACTCCTCTCCTTCATCTCTGATCATCCTCCTGTCACAGCCTCTACTCCTCTCCTACATCTCAGATCATCCCCCTGTCACAGCCTCTGTTCTCTTCTGACATTTCCCATCCTCCACCTGTCACAGCCTCTACTCCTCGCCTACATCTCTGGTCATCCACCTGTCACAGCCTCTATTCCCCTCCAACCTTTCCCATCATCCACCTGTCACAGCCTCTACTTCTCGCCTACATCTCTGATCATCCCCCTATCACAGCCTCTACTCCTCACCTACAATATCTGATCATCCCCCTGTCACAGCCTCTATTCCCCTCAAACCTTTCCCATCATCCACCTGTCACAGCCTCTACTCCTCGCCTACATCTCTGATCATCCCCCTGTCACAGTCTCTACTCCTCTCCTACATCACTGATCATACCCCTGTCACAGCCTCTACTCCTCTCCTACATCTTTGATCATCCACCCCTGTTACAGCCTCTACTCCTCTCCTACATCTCTTATCATCTACCTGTCACAACATCTACTCCTCTCCTACATCTCTGATCATCCCCCTGTCACAGCATCTACTCCTCTCCTACATCTTTGATCATCCCCCCCTGTTACAGCCTCTACTCCTCTCCTACATCTCTGATCATCCCCCTGTCACAGCCTCTACTCCTCTCCTTCATCTCTGATCATCCCCGGCACAGCCTCTACTCCTCTCCTTCATCTCTGATCATCCTCCTGTCACAGCCTCTACTCTTCTCCTTCATCTCTGATCATCCACCTGTCACAGCCTCTACTCCTCTCCTTCATCTCTGATCATCCTCCTGTCACAGCCTCTACTCCTCTCCCACATCTCTGATCATCCCCCTGTCACAACCTCTGTTCTCTTCTGACATTTCCCATCCTCCACCTGTCATAGCCTCTATTCTGCTCTAACATTTTCCATCGTCCCCCTGTCACAGCCTCTATACCCCTCCAACATTTCCCATTATCTCCCTATCACAGCCTTTATTCCCCATCCAACCTTTTCCATAATCCCCCTATCACAGCCTCTATTCCCCTCCAACCTTTCCCATCATCTCCCTGTCACGGCCTCTATTCCGCTCCAACCTTTCCCATCATCTCCTTGTCACAGGCTTTATTCCCCTCTAACCTTTTCCATCATCCCCCTATCACAGCCTCTATTCCCTTTTGACCTTTCCCATCATCTCCCTATCACAGCCTCTATTCCGCTCCAACATTTCCTATCATCTCCTTGTCACAGCCTCTATTCTGCTCCAACCTTTTCCATCATCCCCCTATCACAGCCTCTATTCCCCTCCAACCTTTTCCATCACCCCCCTGTCACAGCCTCTATTCTCTTCTGACATTTCCCATCGTCCCCCTGTCACAGCCTCTATTCCGCTCCAACCTTTCCCATCATCTCCTCGTCACAGGCTTTATTCTCCTCTAACCTTTTCCATCATCCCCCTATCACAGCCTCTATTCCCCTTCGACCTTTCCCATCATCCCCCTATCACAGCCTCTATACCCCTGTGACATTTCCCATCATGGAACCAACAAACACAAATGCTCCTGCGCTTGGGGATGGACTCGATGCAGACTACAACCACATAAAGAATGTCCTGGAACATGCACACCTTGCTGCCCTCAAATGGACCGCGGGAATCCAAATATACTGAATGAGGACAGAACATACAGAGGGCGCACTCTCTTCATTAAATCCATGTCCATGCAGTGCAGTGCATCACCAGGGAAGGATTTTTAATATATATATGTCATTTTCTACTTATTTATTTTTTTATTTGCACACTTCTTATGGTTCATATGATTTTATGATTGTCACTGGTTTCAATGGTTTTATTGATACATATATTTATACATTTTTAAAGATCTTTTGTGTTTACTTATACTATGTCAATTGCCCCTGTGACCCCTCCTGCATAGGGGAGTGTCCAGGACAGCCCATGTGACCTTTGCTTCAACTAGTAGTGAGCATGTAAAAGAGGGAGCAGACATTTGGTCAGTTGGCTCTGAGGAAGAGGCAAGTCCTCGAAACGCGTCAACCTATTGGATGTCTATACTCCCCATTGCGGACTGTTACTCAGTGCGATGTTGACCCAGCTGTTCTTTTATGACGTGTCTTGAATTTATTGTCGTTTGTGAGGACAACACCTATTTTATTTCTTATTAAACATTTTTTATGGTATTGCACTAGGCCTGTGTCAGGAATGGACTTGCCAATAATGGTGGGACTCACCTGCCTTGTGGGCTGCAGTACCAGGGCTGGCCAGCGGGTGCTCTCAGCAATCAGAGACTCACCCCTGCAGTCAGCCAAACACCTGAACCTGATTGCAGGGGTTGTATTTAAGGAATAGCCAGACTCACAGTCAGGGCCTTGGTGTGTGTTTTTCCATGGGCCCCTGTACCTTGTATCCTGTATTCCTGTTCCTGTCTGACTTGTTGCCGACCCTGCCTGATCCTGACCTCTGCTGACCTCTCCTGCTTGATCCCTGGCTTGTGACCCTGACCATTCTCTGCCCGACCCTCTGTATCGCACTGCCCGTGAGTTACTGAACCCAGCTTGTGACCCCGACCACTCTTCCGCCTGTTCCTGGTACTCCGTTTGCCCGTTTGCTACTGACCCGGCCTGCCTGACTACTCTTTGTATTGTATATATTGTTATCGGTGGGTGGTTTGGTTTGTTTGCACTGTGTTTATGTTTAGTTTTGCACTGCGTTTTGTATTGTTAGTCTTAATAAATTATATTGTTTATACCATATCTGAAGCCTGCGTTTCCCTGTGTCAGTCCACACACCTCTGGTCATACCTGGAGCCCTGACAGCCTGTACGCCCTCTCTTTGTTCTTTCCTCATTTCCCATCATGGCCCTGTCACAGCCTCTATTCTTATACTACATTTCCCATTCTCCACCCAATACTTAATCTATCTCCATCAACACATTTCTCATCATTCACCTTTCACAGATTCTATTCCCCTACTACATTTCCCATCATCCACCTGTCCCTTCCTCTATTATCCTACAACTCCCATCATCCACCTATATCATTGCCTCTCTTGTTGTCCTACAGCTCCCACCTCTCCCTGCTCAGGTTACTCTCTCCTATTTCCCACCTTCTCCCTGTGTTTCCATCATGCCTCCCTCCACATTTCCCATCATCCACCTGTCCCTTCCTCTATTATCCTACAACTCCCATCATCCACCTATATCATTGCCTCTATCGCTGTCCTACAACTCCCACCTCTCCCTGCTCAGGTTACTCTCTCCTATTTCCCACCTTCTCCCTGCGTTTCCATCATGCCTCCCTCCACATTTCCCATCATCCACCTGTCCCTTCCTCTATTATCCTACAACTCCCATCATCCACCTATATCATTGCCTCTATCGCTGTCCTACAGCTCCCACCTGTCCCTGCTCAGGTTACTCTCTCCTATTTCCCACCTTCTCCCTGTGTTTCCATCATGCCTCCCTCCACATTTCCCATCATCCACCTGTCCCTTCCTCTATTATCCTACAACTCCCATCATCCACCTATATCATTGCCTCTCTCGCTGTCCTACAGCTCCCACCTCTCCCTGCTCAGGTTACTCTCTCCCATCTTCTCCTTGTGTTTCCATCATGCCTCCCTCCACATTTCCCATCATCCAGTTTAGATCATTTGCATATGTCCTCCGTCATCCCCATATGACTGTCTTTATTCCTCCGCTCATCTTGATCCAGGAGAAAATCTTATGCCGGCATGACAGCCGAAACATCCCGCACTCCTCTGATGTGACTTTCTGTTGGATGCTGTCACAGCTCCAAATCTGCCCATTATACCGGAGAATCCGTGTATTCCGCCAACTCAGCAACCTCTCATGTAATCCTATTGCAAGTGATTCTGCTGCCTGCATTGACATCGTCTTTTTTTTATTCCAGATTCAGCCTCTGCATATCCTTTCTGCTTTATAAAAACCATCGGCCTCCATCTTCCCGGAGAAACGGCGAATGATAGCGACGCTTGTGTTCAAGCTAAACATAGAACACGAGGCTCCAGGTGACAGTCCTAGCAGCGGGGCAGTAAGATTTATTCGAGAAAAGACGTTCCGTTAAAGGAAAACTCCCTGTGAGCGCACAATCCGAGACATAATTGTGTTTTTCACAATTTCATTTTTATGTCACTTTAATATCGTATGTACTCTCCAGCGCCTCAGGATATGCACAGCCAAAAGGGAAGCCAAGGGTACCAGGACAGCGACAACCAAAGGAAATGCTTCAGGGGTGCAGCCCTCCTCAGACGGGGAAATCAGAGAAAACAGGTGGCGCACACACCTAGTGCATTATCCAAGGATTATTGTAGGAGTGAAAGAATAATAAAAACATACAGTTGCAAGAAAAAGTATGTGAACCCCTTGGGATTACGTGGAGTTTTGCATGAATTGGGCATAAAATGTGCTCTGAACGTCATCTAAGTCACAACAATAGAAGAACACAGTCTGCTGAACATAATACTACACAAACATTAGATGTTGCCATGGTTTAATTGCACATAACATGTAAACATTCACAGTGCAGGGAGGAAAAAGTATGTGAACCTTTGGACTTAATAACTGGTTGACCCTCCTTTGGCAGCAATAACCTCAACCAAACGTTTCCTGTAGTTGCAGATCAGACCTGCACAACGATCTGGAGTCATTTTGGACCACTCCTCTTCACAAAACTGTTTCAGTGTAGCAATATTCTTGGGATGTCTGGTGTGAATCGCTCTCTTAAGGTCATGCCACAGCATTTCAATGGGGTTGAGGTCAGGACTCTGACTGGGCCACTCCAGAAGGCGTATTCTGTGCTGTTGCAGCCATTGTTTTGTTGAATTACTTGTATGCTTTGGGTCATTGTCCTGTTGCATCACCCATCCTCTGCGGAGCTTCAGTTGGCGGACAGATGGTCGTACGTTTTCCTGCAAAATGTCTTGATAAACTCTGGAATTCATTTTCCCATCAATGACAACAATCCGCCCAGGCCCTGAGGCAGCAAAGCAGACCCAAACCATGATGCTCCCTCCACCATGTTTCACAGTGGGGATGAGGATTTGATGTTGGTGTGCTGAGCCTTTTTTTCTCCACACATAGTGTTGTGTGTTCTTCCCAAACAACTCAATCTTGGTTTCATCTGTCCACAGTATATTTTGCCAGTAGTGCTGTGGAACATCCAGGTGCTCTTTTGCAAACTTCAAACGTGCTGCAATCTTCTTTTTGGACAGCAATGGCTTCCTCCGTGGTGTCCTCCCATGTACTCCATTCTTGTTTAATGTTTTCCTTATTGTAGATGTGTCAACAAAAATGTTAGCATGTGCCAGAGATTTCTGTAGGTCTTTAGCTGACACTCTGGGATTCTTCTTTACCTCGTGCAGCATTCTGCGCTGTGCTCTTGCAGTCATTTGTACAGGATGACCACGCCTAGGGAGAGTAGCAACAGTGCTAAACTTTCTCCATTTGTAGACAGTCTGTCTTACCGTGGACACATGAACATCAAGGCTTTTGGAGATACTTTTGTAACAGCTTCATGCAAGTCAACAATTCTTGATCGTAGGTCTTCTGAGAGCTCTTTTCTGCAAGACATGGTTCACATCAGACAGTGCTTCTTGAAACCAGTAAACCCAAAACAGGTGTGTGTTTTTTAAGGGCAGGACAGCTGTCAGCAACACATCCAATATCATCACACTGATTGGAGTCAAGGTTGGCTCACTCCTGGCTCCAATTAACTCTGGGAGAAGTCATTAAGCTAGGACCTCACATACTTTTTCCTCCCTGCACTGTGAATGTTTACATGTTATGTGCAATTAAACCATGGCAACATCTAATGTTTGTGTAGTATTATGTTCAGCAGACTGTGTTCTTCTATTGTTGTGACTTAGATGACGTTCAGAGCACATATTATGCCCAATTCATGCAAAACTCCACGTAATCCCAAGGGGTTCACATACTTTTTCTTGCAACTGTAGTCACAGACGAAGCATGTATCTAAAAAGCATAGAAAAATGACAATGGCCACAACGGCAACGGTATGATGAATGGAAAGTAAGAGCCTTGCTGTTGAGGCATCAACAGCAAGGCTCTTACTTTCCATTCATCATACATCAGCACCAGAGGTTGATCATCAGCTCTGAGGAAAGGGATTCGTCCCCGAAACGCGTCAGACATTTGACCGCACTGACAGTGAGAACACCTTGCCTGCCGTTGTGGCCGTTGTCATTTTTCTATGCTTTTTAGATACATGCTTCGTCTGTGAGTATGTTTTTATTATTCTTTCACTCCTACAATAAACCTTGGATAATGCACTAGGTGTGTGCGCCGCCTGTTTTCTCTCTATCTTATGTCACTTTAACCCCTTGCCCTCCAGAGGATCTCCCCCAAACCCCTCCCCCCCAACCAGGCCATTTTTGGCGATACAGAGCTGTGTTACTTTAACTGACAATTGCGCAGTCATGCAGTGCTGCACCCAAGTGAAATTTATGTCATTTTGTCCCCATAAATAAAGCTTTCTTTCGGCCTGTGCATTTTTTATGCTATTAAAAAAAAAATTGTACTTTTTGCTATTAAACATGTCCAGTAAAAAAATGTTAAAAACCAAATTTCGTCATAAATTTAGGCCAAAATGTATTCTGCGACATGTCTTTGCTAACAACAAAATCCCAATACGTGTAAATTAATTGGTTTACGTGAAAGTTATAGTGTCTACAAATGGCGGGATAGATAATGGGATTTTTTCTTTTTTTTTTACTAGTAATGGCAGCGATCTAGGAATTATACTGGGACTGCGGTGGGCATTATGACATGGGGGGAACTGACTTGGTGTCACTGACATTCCCAGTGACCAGTCACCCTGCACAAGGAGAGAGAGCAGAGCTGTAGGAGGAGCCCAGTCCGCCTCACCCTCTACAGGCTGCCTGCAGAAAATTACAGGAGGGGGTGGATACAAGACCAGTCACTCTGCACAAGGAGTGAGAGTAGAGCTGTGGGAGGAGCCCAGCAAGCCTCACCCTCTACAGGCTGCCTGCAGAAAACTACAATAAGGGGGCGGATACAAGACCAGTCACCCTGCATAAGGAGAGAGAGCAGAGCTGTGGGAGGAGCCCAGCAGGCCTCACCCTCCACAGAAAACTACAGGAGGGGGTAATGACAAGACCAGTCATTATGCACAAGGAGACAGGGCAGAGCTGTGGGAGGAGCCCAACAGGCCTCACCTTCTACAAAAACCTACAGGAGGGGGCGGAGACAAGACCAGTCATTACGCACAAGGAGAGAGGGCAGAGCTGTGGGAGGAGCCCAGCAGGCCTCACCCTCTACAAAAAACTACAGGAGGGGGCGGAGACAAGACCAGTCATTACGCACAAGGAGAGAGGGCAGAGCTGTGGGAGGAGCCCAGCAGGCCTCACCTTGTACAGAAAACTACAGGAGGGGGCGTAGACAAGACCAGTCACTCTGCCCAAGGAGAGAAAGCAAAGCTGTGGGTGGAGCCCAGAAGGCCTCACCCTCTACAGGCTGCCTGCAGAAAACTACAATAAGGGGCGGAGACAAGACCAGTCATTACACACAAGCCGAGGAAGCAGAGCTGTGGGAGGAGCCCAGCAGGCCTCACCCTCTACAGAAAATTACTGGAGGGGGCGGATACAAGACCAGTCACTCTGCACGAGGAGAGAGAGCAGCAGTAAGCGGTCTTTATTACAGGAAGGAAAAGTCCGAAAAGTCTCACACTGGGTTACTGCCCAGATCTGGAAGAAATACACGGAGCTCACCGAGATTGAAGGAAGAACACACATGACAATGTATTAACATTTACTTATCCCAGCTTTAATGGTCCAGTGGTACCAAAATCAATCCATCCTCGGAGGAAGCATCATAAAAAGTAAAGAATGTTGCAACTCTGTTTCTCCCGCAGTTTCCGGCTCTCGGATAAAGAGGACGCAGAGCGGGTTACACACGGCATATTAAGAATTCTGAGCAGTGAAGAACGTTTTGGTGAGAAATTACCGGCTTGGCTGCCCCACTAAGGAAATGTTTGTTTTTATGTTTTTTTTACAAAACGTAGAGAGTAAAAACGCCTGGAGGGGAGTGGTGTCCCAATTCAAGATCAAAGTATCTTTCGTAAAATGTATTTACAATAAAATGGAATACATAGCTAGGAGATGATAACCGAGCTGCAGAAGTCCTACTTCCTCTGAATGGCGTCTGGTGTGATCACACATAGCGAAGGTCAGGTATGACTGCAGTGCCCATCCCCTGTCTTCATGTACCAATTACAAAGGGCAGTCTACCAGGGCCAGGACAAGGGGTGGGTAGGAGGGGCAGCTGCCCTGGGCACTGTGGTAGCATGTGAGGTAGGGAGGGAGGGCACCGCAAGGAGATTGGGGGGAGGGGATTTGTGTTGGGAATGGAAATTTAAGGGGCAGCAGGGGGTAAGAATTGTTCTAGGAGGGAAAATTTGAGAGGGGGGTGCTAGGAGTGGTGATTTAGGGGATTTATGTGGGGATGGGGGAAGAGGATGTGTGCTGGGAAGGCTGATTTGGGGGGTTTGGGAAGGGGAATCATGCTAGGATGCGAATCATGTTAGGAGGGGAATTTTTTTTTTTTGGTGGGGGGAGGTATTTGTGCTAGCAAGGGTGATTGGGAGTATTCGTGCTAGGTGGGGGGATTTTGGGGGGATTTGTGCTGGGAAGGGTGATCTGGAGAGGATGTTTATTCGGAGGGGAAATTTGAATGGTAGAGAATTTGTGCTTGGAGATTTTTTTGAGGGGGTGCACTTGTGCTGGGGGATTTTGGGGGAAGGGGGGGGGGGGGCGGGCAAAGATTTGTGTATTTCAGCAGGGAAGTGGATTTGTACTGGGAGGAGGGAGAATTTATGCTTAGTGGGTAAGCAGTGGTGTCCCAGGGGGATGTGGGCAGCACCGGGTGATACCATCACAGGGGGTGAAGGAGCAGGATGCCGGCAGACTGACAGCTGCCCCCGCCCCAGTGTAGCGGTAAAATGAGTATCCCTTGAAGCAACAGTGCATGTGAAGAAGCTGATCGCCGGCTCTGTGCTAAAGTCGAAGATCGGCTTCTTCGGCCTGAAACCGGCACATGCGCAGTTGCTTCAGGGGATACATATCTTCAAGAAATAATCATTTTACCGCTACACCGGCACAGCTCCTTCCTCTCTGGAGGGGTGACAACACATGTTACCGCACCGGGTGACACCAACCATAAGGACGCCTCTGTGGGTAAGCATGCAGGTTAGTGCTCAATTTTTTATTTAAATTTTTTGAGGGGGGGCCTTTGCTGACACATAATGCTACATAAAGACTAATCAAAACTAAGGGCACACTACAGGGGGGAAGACAGAAGGGCTAAGTACGGGAGGGGGATCGGGAGGACACAGCACAGGGGGGAAGACAGAGTGGTTCAGTATGGGAGGGGGATCAGGAGGGCACAGTACAGGGGGGAAGACAGAAAAGGCTAAGTACGGGAGGGGGATCAAGAGCGCACAGTACATGGGGGAAGACAGAGGGGCTCGGTACGGGAGGGGGATCGGGAGGGCACAGTACAGGGGGAAAGACAGAAGGGCTCAGTATGGGAGGGGGATCAGGAGGGCACAGTACAGGGGGGAAGACAGAAGGGCTCAGTACAGGAGGGGGATCAGGAGGGCACAGTACAGGGGGGAAGACAGAAGGGCTCAGTAGGGGAGGGGGATCAGGAGGGCACAGTACAGAGGGAAGACAGAAGGGCTGAGTATGGGAGGGGGATCAGGAGGGCACAGTACAGGGGGGGAAACAGAAGGGCTCAGTACGGGAGGGGGATCAGGAGGGCACAGTACAGGGGGGAAGACAGAAGGGCTCAGTATGGGAGGGGGATCAGGAGGGCACAGTACAAGGGGAAAGACAGAAGGGTTTAGTACAGGAGGGGGATCAGGAGGGCACAGTACAGGCGGGAAGACAGAAGGGCTCAGTACAGGAGGGGGATCAGGAGGGCACAGTACAGGGGGGAAGACAGAAGGGCTCAGTATGGGAGGGGGATCAGGAGGGCACAGCACAGGGGGGAAGACAGAAGGGCTCAGTACGGGAGGGGGATCAGGTGGGCACAGTACAGGGCGGAAGACAGAAGGGCTCAGTACAGGAGGGGGATCAGGAGGGCACAGTACAGGGGGGAAGACAGAAGGGCTCAGTACAGGAGGGGGATCAGGAGGGCAGAGTACAGGAGGGAAGACAGAAGGGCTCAGTACAGGAGGGGGGGGGGGATCAGGAGGGCACAGTACAGGTTATGGGATGCTGTCTGGGGCATCCCGGGACAGCTTAGTAAAAAGTGTGACTGTCTCAGCAAATCCAGGACAGTTGGCAAATATGATGTAATGCAAGATTACCATGGATTGCCCATGCTTCAAGACTGCACTGGGAGGGGGTTCAGTTTGGCATGTTTGCCCTGGGCTCTAGACGACCTTGTCCTGACACTGCACTCCACACATGTTTAGGGAATGCTGCTCCTCCAATACTCTTGCTGTCCAGCCTGCTTTGAATCACACAGCTTCAAAATCTTCACATTTACACCCCAAACTCCAATAATTTCCACTTAAAGGGTATGTAAACTCTAACAATGACCTTCTCTTATTTGGTTCCTTTTGATCTATTAAGCGAGTAGAAGGAAAGAAAATTGCTCGATTTCCCCATCAACAGAGTCAGTGTTGATGGAAGTATCCCTCCCGCAGTGCTATTGCGTTCCCTGCCGGCAGAACACAATGATCACATTAAGAAAATCAGACAGGCTGGTTGTACTGAAGTCGATCAAAGCAGCTCCTTGATGAAAGGGACCGATGTGA
Source organism: Staurois parvus (assembly GCF_062004578.1). NCBI lineage: Eukaryota > Metazoa > Chordata > Amphibia > Anura > Ranidae > Staurois > Staurois parvus. The sequence continues at coordinate 207,174 of NW_028319100.1, forward strand.
ATGTGCAATTTGTGAAAAGTGATGCTTAAATTGTTATTGCTGTGTAATTAGCAGTAATAAATAAAAATATCAAATGCAATGATGACATTTTTAAAAATAGCTGACGTAACTCTTTCACACACAACATTATTACACAAAAGTATTTGATCAAAACCCAGCAGTACTGTTTACACATACCATACTACTGATAGTTCACGCCTGGCAAAGCACAATAAACCGAATAACATAATAAATAGTGACACCATATCCCTGACTGCGACTGTGTCTGTTCTATCCACAATTGTGATAAAGGTGACTGTAATCCTAAAGATAAGGCCAGAGAGACCCCTGGAGAGAGATCGCTCATGTCTCTTGCTCATGGCCTGTATCCCCCAGAGTCACTTCCTACTGTGGAACTTTCCAATTTACAGTTTATTGTTTTCTAAGTTCCTGGATTGTGGGATGGTGGTTTTCCTACTTTTTTTGTATTTTTATTAACTCGTTTTGTAGCCCAGATTCATGTATTCATATTTTTTTAAACAAATTCAGCACCACTACGTTTAGTAAAAGCTGAACCCCAGGAAGATTTTGTTTATACAAAATTGTGCACTTCCAACATTGTGGTAACTGGTGAAGACCCATTTCTGTTGCAGTATGACTGTGCCCCTGTGTGGAAAGCCAGCTCCATAAAGACATTGCTTGACCAGTCTCGTGTGCAGGAACGTGAGTGTCTTGCACAGAGCCCGGACCTCAAACCTACTGAACACCTATGGGCTAAACTGAGACAAGCCAGGTCTTCTCATCCAACATTTCCATAAAGATGTGGTTTGACCAGTTTGGTGTGGAGGAACTCAAGTGTCCTGCACAGAGCCCTGACCTCAACCCTACTGAACACCTTTGGGATGAACTGGAACGACCCAGGTCTTCTCATGCAACATCTCCATAAAGACATGGTTTGACCAGTTTAGTGTAGAGGAACTCGAGTGTCCTGCACAGAGCCCTGACCTCAACCCTACTGAACACCTTTGGGATGAGCCTAAATGAGCCAGGTCTTCTCATCCAACATTTCCATAAAGATGTGATTTGACCAGTTTGGTGTGGAGGAACTCAAGTGTCCTGCACAGACAGAGCCCTGACCTCAACCCTACTGAACACCTTTGGGATAAACTGGAACGATCCAAGTCTTCTCATGCAACATCTCCATAAAGACATGGTTTTTACCAGTTTGGTGTGGAGGAACTCAAGTGTCCTGCACAGAGCCCTGACCTCAACCCTACTGAACACCTTTGGGATGAACTGGAACGATCCAGGTCTTCTCATGCAACATCTCCATAAAGACATGGTTTGACCAGTTTGGTGTGGAGGAACTCAAGTGTCCTGCACAGAGCCCTGACCTCAACCCTACTGAACACCTTTGGGATAAACTGGAACGATCCAAGTCTTCTCATGCAACATCTCCATAAAGACATGGTTTTTACCAGTTTGGTGTGGAGGAACTCAAGTGTCCTGCACAGAGCCCTGACCTCAACCCTACTGAACACCTTTGGGATGAACTGGAACGATCCAGGTCTTCTCATGCAACATCTCCATAAAGACATGGTTTGACCAGTTTGGTGTGGAGGAACTCAAGTGTCCTGCACAGAGCCCTGACCTCAACCCTACTGAACACCTTTGGGATAAACTGGAACGATCCAAGTCTTCTCATGCAACATCTCCATAAAGACATGGTTTTTACCAGTTTGGTGTGGAGGAACTCAAGTGTCCTGCACAGAGCCCTGACCTCAACCCTACTGAACACCTTTGGGATGAACTGGAACGATCCAGGTCTTCTCATGCAACATCTCCATAAAGACATGGTTTGACCAGTTTGGTGTGGAGGAACTCAAGTGTCCTGCAGAGAGCCCTGACCTCAGCCCCACTGAACACCTTTGGGATGAAAAACCTAAATTAGTTTATAACCAAAAATTATATTTTTTCAAAATTTCTTTTTACATTTTAATTTTTTTTTATATTATTATTTGTTTTTTGTTTTGTTTTTTTGTTCTTTTTTACATACTATCACCCTAGCAGTACAGTGTCACCATAGTGACACTGTACTACTTGTGGGGGGTGATGAAGATTTTTTTTTTTATTTTTTTACACTAATTGCTTTTACACCCATAAAGGCTGTAAAAGCAATAATTTCTCCTTCTCTCTGGCAGCCATTGAGAAATACTGTGAGAGCTGTGATTGGTCACAGCTTGTCACATGGTACAAGGCTGTTGTGAATAGCCCTGTACCATGTGACCTCTGTGATCATTCACAGATTTCACATGTAATAAGCAATGATGTCAGATCTGACATCTTGCTTACTACTATTCATGTGATCACTGATTGGCCAATCAGCGATCACATGACCGGGACCTCGCAACAGAGGTCCCGTATGACGATCGGTGTTCCACTGTGACCGGAGGACACAGCAGGCACAGGATCACGGTGCTGCGCGCTCCCAGGGAGCGCTCCCCGTTTATAAAGGGCCACCTGCCCCTGCACTGCCACCGTCCGGCCGTTTATATACAACGGCCGGACGGGAAGTGGTTAATGAAACAACTTGAAGTTAGAAGATGATTGGCTACCATGGACAGCTGCACCAGATTTTGCACTCTCCAGTTTGAGTAAATCACCTCCTGGGCTTTGTGCGCTCCGCATCGTGCGACTTCAGCAAAAACCTTTTGTTTTGCATCGAGTGTGAAAGTCTTGGAACCTCTATCCGTGTCTTCTCTGCTGTCTCTGCTCCTACTGGGGACATACGGAAAAAAGGATTGCTTTATTATTTTTATTTATATTACTTGAAATTGAGGTGATCATTTTTACAGACAGAACTGTAAAAACAAAAAACAATAACTTGGTAATGAAACAGATTTATTGGTCTGATATATCTCAGCCTGGAGTAGATCCTACATGGGAGCCGGGCGAGAGCAGAGTCATCTCATTTCATGGGCAGACGTGAAGCTGGGAAAACGACAAATCTGTCACCCTCTATTCTGTTTCCTTCAGCTGTTGTAAAAAAAAAATGTTGGTTTTCTTCCAGTTGCTTACGGAAGCCAAACAGGCAGAAATCCTGGAAATACTTTGTGGCATTGTAGAAAAATAGGAAACATCAGATATTTGTCAGACATCAAGCAGGGGATTAATGGAGACGGGAAGGGGAAATATTTTCTGTTAGATGAATTTAGCAGGAGCTCTGGGTATAAGAAGGCCAGCCACTGATGGGCAGATGTATCAGAAAGAACAATTGGCAGTGAGATGTTGTGGAATGCATCAGCATGTGAGCCATGACCTGCTATAATCTTTTCTATGACTCGATGTTGATGATGATGAATAACACCCACTGATGTCCATATTTTCTGCTTCTCTATAGCAGTTGTCTCCAAACTGTGGCCTGTGGGCCAGGTGCAACCATTTGCTTCCGTTCATCTGGCCCTTGGGGCACTATTCCTCCAACTGGCACCAAAGATGGGGCACCGATCCTCCCAAGGACACCACTGATAGGGCACTATTCCTCCCATTGATACTAATGATGGGGCATTATTCCTCCTACTGCCACCAATAATGGGGCACTATTCCTCCCACTGACATCAATAATGGGGCACTATTCCTCCCACTGACACCAATGATGGGGCACTATTCCTCCCACTGACATCAATAATGGGGCACTATTCCTCCCACTGACACCAATGATGGGGCACTATTCCTCCCACTGACACCAATGATGGGGCACTATTCCTCCCACTGATACCAATGATAGGGCACTATTCCTCCCACTGACATCAATAATGGGGCACTATTCCTCCCACTGACACCAATGATGGGGCACTATTCCTCCCACTGATACCAATGATAGGGCACTATTCCTCCCACTGACATCAATAATGGGGCACTATTCCTCCCACTGACATCAATAATGGGGCACTATTCCTCCCACTGACACCAATGATGGGGCACTATTCCTCCCACTGACACCAATAATGGGGCACCATTCCACCCACTGACACCAATGATGGGGCACTATTCCACCCACTGCCACCAATGATGGGGCACTATTCCACCCATTGCCACCAATGATGGGGCACTACTCCAACCATTGCCACCAATGATGGGGCACCATTCCAACCATTGCCACCAATGATGGGGCACTATTCCTCCCACTGACACCAATGATGGGGCACTATTCCTCCCACTGACACCAATGATGGGGCACTATTCCTCCCACTGACACCATCAGTGAGGCACTATTGCTCCCATTGACATTATCGATGGGGTACTATTCCTCCAACTATTACCAATAATTGGGCACTATTCCTCCCACTGATAGCAAGAACAGGGCACTATTCCTCCCACTGTTACCAATGATGGGGCACTATTCCTCCCACTGACACCAATGATGGGGCACTATTCCTTCCACTGACACCAATGATGGGGCTCTATTCCTACCACTGACACCATCAGTGGGGATCTATTCCTACCACTGACACCATCAGTGGGGCAATATTGCTCCCATTGACATTATTGATGGGGCACTATTCCTCCCACTGATATCAAGAACAGGGCACTATTGCACAACTGACACCAATGATGGGGCACTATTCCACCCACTGACACCAATGATGGGGCACTATTCCTCCAACTGACACCAATGATGGAGCACTATTCCACCCACTGTTATCAATGATGGGGCACTATTCCTTCCCCTGCCACCAATGATGGGGCTCTATTCCTACCACTGACACCATCAGTGGGGCACTATTGCTCCCATTGACATTATCGATGGGGCACTATTCCTCCCACTCATACCAACAATGTGGCATTATTCCTCCCATTAAAATCAATGGGGGCATTTTCTGCTCCCACTGGCCACAGTCTTGCCCCCCTAAAGCCTGAAGAACAGTAAATTGGCCCTTTGTTTGCAAAGAGGACAAGAGGACAATCGGTACCTGCTTGAATAGAGATTCTCTGGAAATTCTCTGTACAATAAATAGGAGCTTCTGATGATAAAAGTGCTCTGCAACACAGTCCTGCCAAACCCCCTACAAAGTCAAATCTTCTCAAGCAATGCTCAACCTAGGTGCACCTCCCACATTCTGCCCACCTTGTATGATGGGTAGGGATCAGAGAAAAGGAGGCAAATGCTGAGTGAGCCCGAGTTCACATATGTGCGGTGCGGTATATTGCATGTGATTCGCACATGAACCGGACCGCATTCCTGTGCCAATCACATGCAGTTTGTGTGCGGTGCAATTGGAGTCGTACATTTTGTATGGCTCTATTCGCACCGCACCCGCACCAAAAAGACGTAGGACCCTTTTTTGGGTCTGCACTAGAATCGGATCGCATGAGTATTCACACCTATGCAATCCGATTCTGCACATCACACCGCTTTTTGCGGACCACTTTTGGGGTGTTGTTGACTTAAAGTGGAGTTCCACTCACCTGTCAAAAAATAAAAGTCAGCAGCTACAAAAACTGTAGACTTTTAAAAAAACAGCCACTTACAGTTGTGTTCAAAATAATAGCAGTGTGTTTAAAAAAGTGAATAAAGCTGAAAATCCTTCTAATGGCTTTTATTTCCATCCACACAAATGCATTGAGAACACGACACATTCTATTCCAAATCACAACATGAAGAAAAATACATCAAATTTGTGTTGTTCCTCTAAAAAAAATGGAAGAAAAGTGAATATTAGACGGTTCAAAAAAATCGCCGTGTTTGTATTCTTCTTTACAAACTCAAACATTCACTATATAAACTGAGAAATGTTTGAAGATTTTGCTTTCCTTTGAATGACTTCATGAATATTTGGTTGTAGTCGCACTGTTTCTGAGAACTGCTGTACATCTGTGTTGCATGGAGTCCCCCAACTTCTGGCCCCTGTGATCAGGTATTCCAGCCCAGGATGATTGGACCACATTCCACAGTTCTTCTCTATTTCTTGGTTTGGCCTCAGAAACGGCATTTTTGGTGTCACCCCACAAGTTTTCTATTGGATGAAGATCCGGGGATTGGGCTGGCCACTCCATAACGGCCATCTTGTTGGTCTGGAACCAAGATGTTGCACGTTTACTGGTGTGTTTGGGGTCGTTGTCTTGTTGGAACACCCATTTCAAGGGCATTTCCTCTTCAGCATAAGGCAGCATGACCTCTTCAAGTATTCTGATGGATTCAAACTGATCCATGATCCCTGGTATGCGATAAATAGGCCCAACACCGTAGTATGAGAAACATCAACATATCATGATGCTTGCACCACCATGCTTCACGGTCTTCACAGTGTACTGTGGCTTGAATTCAGTGTTTGGGGGTCGTCTGACAAACTGTCTCCGCCCACTAGACCCAAAAAGAACAATCTTACTTTCATCAGTCCACAAAATGTTGCGCCATTTCTCTTTAGGCCAGTCAATGTGCTCTTTGGCAGATTGTAACCTCTTCAGCACGTCTTTTTTCCAACAGTGGGACTTTGCGGGGGCTTCTTGCAGATAGCTTGGCTTCACATCGGCGTCTTCTAATTGTAACAGTCCTCACAGGGAACGTCACACCTTCTTTCATCTTCCTGGAGCTGATTGTTGGCTGAGTCCGCGCCATTTTGGCTATTCTTCTATCCATTCCAATGGTAGTTTTTCGCTTTCTTCCACGTCTTTCAGGATTTGGTTGCCATTTTAAAGCATTTGCGATCATTTTTGCAGAGCAGCCGATCATTTTCTGCTCTTCTTTACATGTTTTCCCCTCTCCAATCAACTTTTTAATCAAGGTACGCTGTTCTTCTGAACAATGTCTGGAACGACCCATTTTCCTCCGAATTTCAGAGAGAAATGCACTGTAACCAGCATGTCCAACATTTGCTGCCTTCCTTCCTTAAATAAGGGCAATAATTGCCACCTGTTTTTCAAAGAATGAATGACCTCACTAATAGAACTCCACACTGCGATTATTGTGAACACGCCCCTTTCAATGAGTGATTCAATGACACAGAATCAGCAGCATGCATGTCATGACTGTCGGGTCTGTTGGATTTCTATGACTCTACTACACCTGCTAGGAAATTATTTGCCATGTAGAAATATCATTTCCACCAAAAACAGCGATTGATCCGGTTAGTGATGTCTGACTGCTAGTATTTTGAACACAACTGTACCTGTCCCTCGGTCCCATGGTGTGTCCCTCGCAGCCTGTTTCACCAACCGTCCTGTATTCCAGGAGGCCGGCATCTTCAGTGTGGGCACCCGGCTGTGATACCCTTTTGGGAGGAGCTCCGCTTTAACATACACACCCGCAGCGGTTTGCATGAACGGGGTGAGATTCTGACGCGGTGCGGAATTCGCACTGAAAACGCTGCAAATTCCGCAACGCATCAGTGTGAACCCGGGCTAAAGGACAATGGCTATAGAGACAGTTATTGTAAGTTGTTCAGTCACCAGACCCCCTGACATCGGCTGGTCACATCCACACGTATGCTCTAGACACCCAATGCCGTTAGAAATAGTCGGATGGTGCCACTGCCATTTATTTCCAGCTGCATTAGGGGACTAGCGCACACCTCGGGGTGCTGGAGGATGTGAGCGGCCAATGTCAGGGAGTCTGGAGCAAAGGCGGAATGACAACTCATGGGGCCCCCAGGCAATAGGGGATCATGGGGTCCCTGTGTCCTCGCCCACACTCAGACCACACCCAAAAAAGCCTATGAAAAGGTACCAGGGGCATCTCATGGGGCCTCTTACTGACCCCGGGCCCTCGGGCGGTGCACGAGTTTCCGAACGGTCAGTCCACCCCTGGTCTGGAGCCTGAACAAGTTACCCCAAAGAAGCAGCTGCTTCTCGGGAAATGAGTATGGCCTTGATCTCTCCAAATCTGCTGCACACAGTTCTTACTACATTCCCCCAGCAGCTACTCATCCCTCTCACTGTCTCTCTGCATCTTCCACCGCCCGCTCTGCCTCTATGAATTCATCACAACCAAGACACACGGCTGATTTCACCAGTAATCATTCCATGCTCAGCACCTGCTCAGGCACGGCGCGGACTCCTGCAGTTCCCTCCAGTGCCAGGAAAGCACTTGCTGGAGGAAATAACTGCGATAAGGCGATAAAAATAGCCAGGAATGATGGAGGGCGTGCGAGTGACAGATACGCCGAGGGCAGAGGAAATGAACTTATGAAAAAGATGTGCAAGGTGGGACGATAAAACATGTACGCCGGGGACAAAGAGTTTCCACCCCAGATTTGGAAAACATGAAGCATCTATATCGGTCCAGCTCCGGCACATTTGCGCTTTAAAGCGGAGTTCCATTCAACCTATCAAAAAATAAAAGTCAGCAGCTACAAAAACTGTCTACAACTGGCTACAACTTACTTGTCCCCTTTGGTCCTGTGGTGTCCCCCCCCCCCGCAGCCCATTTCACCTGCCGTCCTGCATTCTAGGAGGACATGACTCCACCACCGCCTTGCTGACGTCGCAGCCTTGTTGGAACAGGGTGGCCGTCCACCAACCATCCACTACTCCATCCATCTGGACCATCCAGGGTTGCACGGCACTCATCAGTGAACAGGACTGTTTGAAAATGAGTCTTCATGTATTTTTCTGCCCAATGCAGCCGTTTCTGCTTGTGAGCATTGGTTAGTGGTGGCCGAATAGAAGGTTTATGCACAGTTGCAGGACTCTGGAGGACTCTACACCTTGATGTCCGTGGGACTCCAGAAGCACCAGCAGCTTCAAATATCTGTTTGCTGCTATGTAATGGGATTTTAGCAGCTGCTCTCTTGATCCGATGCATGGATCTGGCAGAAATCTTCCTCAATGTGCCTTTATCTGGTGTCCCACCCCGCAGCCCATTTCACCCGCCGTCCTGCATTCCAGGAGGCCGGCATCTTCAGTGTGGGCACCCGGCTGTGACAGCTTGCGAATTCACAGCCAGGTACCCACTGCGCATGCGCGAGTAGCGCTGCACTTTGTGAATGGTCCTGTAGTCTACTGGGACCTGTCACGTGTCCAAAAAGACTACAGGAAGGGAGGGAGGACACCTTCCGTTTTGGGAGTGGGTTCCTGTCCCCCCCCCAAAGGTGCCAATCCTTTAATGAACGGGGGAGCAGTCCTTAAAGCGGAACTTCCCCTTTTGGGTGGAGCTCCGATTTAATGACATTTGTTTTGATAAAGTGCTGCGTCCCAAAAACTATTTAATAAAATACAATTTTTTTATTTTTTTTTACATGAACATCTTTCTTTTTCACTTTTTTTGATCCTTTAACCCTTTTGCTGGCAGAGCAGTTTTTGCATAATTTTTTTATGCAAGCGTGTTTAAAAAATTAATTTTAAACCTGAATTATACAAAACATTAAATATTTTCTGAAAGCAGACACCCTAGAGCACAGGTGTCAAACACAAGGCCCTCCGGGCCATTTCATGTGGCCATTGCACCTCTCCTGCAGCTATGGTACCCCCCCTTATCTCTACCTCCCCTGGTCTCAGCGTTCAGCAGACTCTGGTAACTGACTCCTCCTCTGGTCCTCCTCCAGACCCTGCACATTCTGCCTCCCAGCTCTGTCCCCAAAGGAGGTGCTGCTGATGTTAGGGAGGGTGGGGATTCTTGACAAGTGATGTGATTTCAGACATTTTGAGAGGAATAGAGAGAGCAGAAGCAGAGAGAGCAGTATGTTTTGAGATTTGCTGTCTTTTCTGGTTGTATTCACTATGGATCCCATCATGAGCATAATGCGGCGCGTTCTACTATTTCTTCCTTCACGCGAAACCTGGAACTGACTGCGCTGGTGTACCGGGTCCACTTGAATACATGGAAAACGCTTTGCATGCATTTTTCATGATGAAAAAAGGCTCTGGACAGCATCTGGAAATGGAAGAGTTAAAAAAAAAATTCCACACACAAACGCTTATAAACGCATTTAGCCGCATTTACAAGAGTTTGGCGTTTGAAACGCATAAATCTCCTGAACGCAAGTTTGGTGCGTTCAAAAAAATGACTGTAAACTCAACTGCCTGTAAACGACTGTAAAGGATGATGTGTACACGGACACATTGGAACACATTAGGGGGAGTTCAGGGGCTGCTGAAAAAAACGCAGAAAAGCTCCTGAACGTCCGTTTATCAGCTGCAGTGTACATGAGCCCTAAGAGCGTCGGAGGCTGTCAAGGCTAAGCACATGCCATGTACCAACCAAGGCAATGGTGGACAGAAAGAGGCGCTCTGCTTTTGTTGGCAAGGCCACCCAAGAAATAGTTATGTTTTCATATAAATATTACAGATAATTGTACAAAAGAGTATTAACACATTTTATTATTATTATTATTATTATTATACAGGATTTATGGCACCAACAGTTTGCTCAGAGCTTTCCAATATAAAGGGAGACAATACAGCAACAATACAGTTCAATACAAGAGGGTTAGGAGGGCCCTGATCCTGGGAGCTTACAATCTAGGAGGGAGGGGCTAGTGGTACAAAAGGTAATAACTGTGGTGGATGGACTGGTAGGAGGAATAGAAGATTCCATTATTAGCTGAGGGCGGGATAGGCTTCCCTGAAGAGAGAGGTTTTCAGAGATCGCCTAAAAGTGAGCAGAGTAGGCGATAGTCTGGGGTACAGAGTTCCAGAGATTGAGGGAAGCTCTGGAGAAGTCCTGGAGACAAGCATGGGAGGAGGAGAAAAGGGGAAAAGGGAGCTAGAGAGCAGGAGGTCGTGCGAGGAGCGGAGAGGACGGTTTGGGTGATATTTAGAGAAAAGATCGTGATGTAATTTGGGGCGGAGTTATAAATGGCTTTATATGTTATTGTTAATGTTTTGAATTTTATCCATTGGGCAATGGGAAGCCAGTGGAGGGATTGGCAGAGAAGGATGGAGGACACTGAGTGGAGGCCAGTGGAGGGATTGGCAGAGAGGGGTGGAGGACACTGAGTGGAGGCCAGTGGAGAGATTGGTAGAGAGGGATGGAGGACACTGAGTGGAGGCCAGTGGAGAGATTGGTAGAGAGGGGTGGAGGACACTGAGTGGAGGTCAGTGGAGGGATTGGCAGAGAGGGGTGGAGGACACTGAGTGGAGGTCAGTGGAGAGATTGGCAGAGAGGGTTGGAGGACACTGATTGAAGGCCAGTGGAGGGATTGGCAGAGAGGGATGGAGGACACTGAGTGGAGGCCAGTGGAGAGATTGGTAGAGAGGGGTGGAGGACACTGAGTGGAGGTCAGTGGAGGGATTGGCAGAGAGGGATGGAGGACACTGATTGAAGGCCAGTGGAGGGATTGGCAGAGAGGGATGGAGGACACTGAGTGGAGGCCAGTGGAGGGATTGACAGAGAGGGGTGGAGGCCAGTGGAGGGATTGGCAGAGAGGGGTGGAGGACACTGAGTGGAGGCCACGGGAGGGATTGGCAGAGAGGGATGGAGGACACTGAGTGGAGGCTAGTGGAGGGATTGGCAGAGAGGAGTGGAGGACACTGACTGGAGGCCAGTGGAGGGATTGGCAGAGAGGGGTGGAGGACACTGAGTGGAGGTCAGTGGAGAGATTGGCAGAGAGGGGTGGAGGACACTGAGTGGAGGCCAGTGGAGGGATTGGCAGAGAGGGGTGGAGGACACTGAGTGGAGGCCAGTGGAGGGATTGGCAGAGAGGGGTGGAGGACACTGAGTGGAGGCCAGTGGAGGGATTGGCAGAGAGGGGTGGAGGACACTGAGTGGAGGCCAGTGGAGGGATTGGCAGAGAGGGGTGGCAGATACAGAACGGTTAGTAAGGTGGATGAGTCTGACAGCAGCATTCATGATAGACTGAAGAGGGGATAGCCTGCGATGAGGCCGGCCAGTGAGGAGGGAGTTACAATAGTCAAGGCGAGAGATAACAAGGGAGTAAATGGCGAAAGAAAAGTAATTAAACCCAATGAAGGAAATTAATAATTGATAAAAAGAGAAATGTGAATTTAGACTTTGGAGGACAGTTCTTGGCAGATTTAAGGTCTGCACATAGAATGTTGTGGTTTAAACATTCGCTTTATTAGAGAAATCACTTATAAACTAACAGTTCATAAAAGTTCTGGGCTGGAAAAGGTTCAGCCAGGCAATGAAACTATTACAAGCAAGGCAGAAAATAGCTACAAAAAAAATCTACCCAAATTAGGTTGTCTTTTATTCGGAAGGCAAAGCCTTTCTGCGGATGGGATTAATGTGGCGGCTCAACAATGGTAACAGCTGTCATTGCAACACACAGATTTATCATCCGCTGCAGAAAGCAAAGACAGAATGTACACAACTTCCGCCTGTGAGGTCTTTAGCCCGGGTTCACGCTGATGCGATGCGGAATTTGCACTCCGATGCGGGTGTGTAGGTTGACAACACCCCGAAAGCGGTCCGCAAAATGCGGTGCGATGTGCAAAATCGGATGGCATAGGTGTGAATACCCGTGCGATCCGATTCTAGTGCAAACCGAAAAAAGGGTCCTGCACGTTTTTGGTGCGGGTGTGGTGCGAATAGAGCCATACAAAATGTACGGCTCCGATCGCACCGCACACAAATCGCATGCGATGTGCACAGGAATGCGGTGCGGTTCCTGTGCGCATCAAATGCGATTTAGCACACCGCATATATTTGAACCCAAGCTGAATATATTTTGATATGCCATAGCAGAAATACACAGAGGTGTACACCCCAGCCAGACTGAATTCAATTTTGTTCCCAGAAAGGCTTGCCACTTTTATTTGTAGATGGGTTTTGTGGCCAATTTAGATGCAAATATTTTGGGGGGGTTATTTTCCTTTGAATTTTGCCCACCCTAGAATGCTGCGCGGTTCCTGTGCGAATCACATGCGGTATAACACACTGCACATAGGTGAACTCGGGCTTAAGGAAGAACTCTGGTCACATTAAACAAAGCAGCAATATTGTTTCACCCTAGGTTCACTCTGTGCGGGTGGTGCCGCTGCGGATCCGTGCGAAAATCTGTGCAACCGCACCGCCCACACAGAGAATTGCGGACCCCCGGGCAGGTGCCATTACTTCTAATGGCACGCCGCCCGCACTGGAAAACACAACTGTACTGGGAACCTCGGCTGCGTTTTCCAAAAAAGTGCCGGGACTTCTTCCCTGCGTGTCACGGGGCACGGGAGTCCATTCAAATGAATGGGCTCTCGTGCCCGCGCAAAACGTGGACCGCATAGATGTGAACCGGGGGTCAGATATTGTCATCAAAAAACGTTGTTCAATCAATTAGCACCGACTTACAATGTGAATCTATAAACAAACGAGAGACAACGGCGCTGACTCGGAAAGAAACCCTTTGTAAAGATAAACAATGTGTTCTCCGCTCCTGACAGGTAAACGATTATTGGATACACCGTACATGTTATCCATCCTCCTGCGGACTCATTGTACGTCTTTTAAAAACAAGCTGGTTTGTAATATTGATATATAGGGGTACCCGTGAGGCGCTATTCTTTCAACTGACACCAACCACGAGGCAACATTCCTCCTACTGACACCAACGAAAGGGAGTATTCCTTCCAATGACACCAACAATGAGGCAACATTCCTCCCACTGACACCAACAATGTGAGAACATTCCTCCTACTGACACCAACAATGTGAGAACATTCCTCCTACTGACACCAACGAAAGGGACTATTCCTCCCACTGACACCAACAATGAGGCAACATTCCTCCCACTGACACCATGGAAAGGGACTATTCCTCCCACTGACACCAACAATGTGAGAACATTCCTCCTACTGACACAACGAAAGGGACTATTCCTCCCACTGACATCAACGAGGCGACATTCCTCTTACTGATACCAATGGGATATTATTCCTCCTACTGACACCAACCACCAAAGATGGGACACTATTCCTCCCACTGATACCAACAATGGGGAACTATTCCTTCTACTGACACCAACAATGGGGCACTATTCCTATTACTGACACCAATGGGATACTATTCCTCCTACTGACACCAACAATGGGGCACTATTACTCCCACTGACACCAACAATGGGCACTATTACTCCCACTGACACCAACAATGGGCACTATTACTCCCACTGACACCAACAATGGGCACTATTACTCCCACTGACACCAGAAATGGGACACTAGTGGGGTCAGGCCATCTCAAAGTCTGAAGTACAGTAAACAGGCCCTTTGTTTGGAAAGTTTGGAGTCCCCTGATTTACAGTATTTAATACCAGCTTCCCCCTTTACTTGCAATGGGAGCCGTGTGAATCATAGGGATTTACTAAAGACAAACAGACTGTGCACTTTGCAAGTGCAGTTGCACTCCTTTTTCCCATAGCTTAGTAAAGCTTGTGGTGAAGATTCACTTTGTAAAGAATACCCAATCAGGTGCAAAGAAAATGAAAAAAAATACATTTTTGGATGATGCAACTCAACTCATTCACTAGCTCCTGGGAAAATTAGTGCAAAAAAAAGTGTTTTTTTAACTTTTCATCACATTGGGACACAAAGTCCCCTATGTGATGATTTTTGGGTGACAGGTTCTCTTTAATGAGACGTGCCGGGTCTAAAAGACCACCAATGTCTCCTCTGGGCTCCACTGAATGCATTGCAATCAGGGGCGGACTGACCATTTGGAAACTCGGGCAATGCCCAAGGGCCCGGGGTCAGTAGGGGGCCCTATGAGATGCCCCTGGTACCTTTTTCATAGGCTTTTTTGAGTTTGGGCAAGGACACAGGGGCCCCATTTTCCCCTATTGCCCGGGGGCCCCATGATTTGTCAGTCCGCCCCTGATTGCAATACATCTCTCCCTAGCTATTCTAGCCGGGGAAAGGGTAACAGTAAGAAGAGGAGGAGAGCGGATGCTCTCCTCTCTTTCCTCAACCTGCTGACACCCACCATGTTGGCCCCGGACCCGCAGCTGGGCAGGCGGAGCCCCAGAATACATGACAGGAGCACATGCGTGGGGGGGGGGACGTTACGGGGGCGTAGCCGCCTGACTGCTTCCACCTGACAGGCAGGCGTCTGCCTGTCAGTTTTAGACACATATCCTGGTGGCTGCAGCCAATGGATTGTGTGTAAATCGCCCCGCTGTCAGGTCCGTACGACGTACTAAACCGGCAGTGAAATGGTTAAAACTTCACTTTGGGCTCTTTCACACGGACATTCCGATCGGATCCGCCCGCCTGTTTTTCAGGTAGACCTGACCGGAACCTCCATTCTCCTCTAAGGAGCGGCGGGTATAAAAGGACAAAAAGGGGAAGCATGGGGATCCAATTCCCCTTCCATCCGTCGGATCGGGTCACATGAAAGCGGACAGGTCTGTTGTCATCCGACTGCCCACTGAGGAGAGCGAGCAGCTCTGTGTCTGCTCTGCAGCAGCGGAGCGGACACAGACCTGTCATCAGTGGAGAGGTCCCCCGCTGAGCAAGCTGATCTGCTAAAGGGGTCCGCTCCATGTGAAAGGACCCTTTTGTATAAAAACAAAGGAGGAGTTAAAGCGGAGCTCCACCCAAAAGGGGACATTCCACTTTAAAGACTGGTCTCCCGCTACCCATTAAGGATTGTCACCTTTGGGGGGCGGGTACCCGAATTTGACAGGTACTCGCTCCCACTTCCGCTCTTATCGTCTAGGCAATCGGAAGCGGAAGGTGTCCTCCCTCCCTGTAGTCTTTTGGGACACGTGACAGGTCCCAGAAGACTACAAGACCGTTCAGGAAGTGCAGCGCTATTTGCGCATGCGCAGTGGGCACCCGGCTGTGAAGCCGCAAGCTGTCACAGCCGGGTGCCCACACTGAAGATGCCGGTGCCCAGGGAGAGAAGACGGCCGGTGTAGCGGCAAGATGTGTCTCCCATGTAGATACGTCCCCCCTGAAGCAACTGCGCATGTCCCGGTTTCAGACATAATAAGCCGATCACCAATCACCAACTGTAGCACAGAACTGCCACAGTTAACCCCTTTTAGGCTGCACCACTGATTATTGGGGAGCATAATGGATCGGACAGAAGACAGTTACATGGGGGGGGGAGTGACATGGGGAGTACAGGCATATGGGGAGGACAGTGACATGTGGGGGGGGAGTGACATGGGGAGGACAGTGACATGTGGGGGGGTCAGTGACATGGGGGGGTCAGTGACATGTGGGGGGGCCAGTGACATGGGGGGGCCGTTGTTGCAGCAAGATGTGTCTTCCATGTAGATATGTCCCCCCCTGAAGCAAATTGGCATGGAAGGGGTTACTTCACCAAAGGTACCTGGTCGGATACAGTAGTTCTATCATCGATTGAGCGTGCCTGAAACCGGGACATGCGCAGTTGCTTCAGGGGGGACATATCTACATGGGAGACACCTCTTACACCGGTAAAACAGGATGCGGGGGACACACCGCGGGACCGAGGGACAGGTAAGTGGCTGTTTTTTAAAAGTCAGCAGCTACAGTTTTTTTACCTGCTGACTTTCACTTTTTAACAGCGTGAGCGGAACCCCGCTTTAAAAGTGGGTTATTATATGTGCCTGCGGGTCTGCCAGATGTGAGGATGTAGATTGAAATTGAAGAAAAGAGCTTCCCGATACAACTTTATTCCAATAAAAGACGGAGGGACAATCCAAAAAGTAACTCTAGGGTCCAAGAGCACCCCCTTCCTCAGGGCTTACGTAGCGACAATGTAAACTGGACCTTCTATGTTGTTTTATGTTTTTATGTTATTTTATGTTTTATGTTGTTTTGATATTTTATGTTGTTTTATGTTTTTATGTTGTTTTAAGTTATTTTATGTTTTATGTCGTTTTATGTTTTCATGCTTTATGTTGTTTTATGTTTTATGTTATTTTATATTGTTTTATGTTATTTTATGTTGTTTTGTGTTTTATGTTGTTTTATGTTATTTTATGTTTTATGTTGTTTTATGTTTTCATGTTATTTTATGTTTTATGTTATTTTATGTTGTTTTATGTTATTTTGTCTTTTATGTTATTTTATGTTTTATGTTATTTTATGTTGTTTTATGTTATTTTATCTTTTATGTTATTTTATGTTTTATGTTATTTTATGTTTTTTATGCTGTTTTATGTGTGTTTGCAGCAAGCACAGGCCTTATCAGCAGCTGGTTTGGTAGCTAACAGCAGCTTGTGCTCACCCCCGTTTTCAAATCCTGGGCCTCGGGGTACACCTGCCTTGTATTGACACTTCGTTCTTGAGAAGACTGTACCGTTCCTCCAACCACAAACCCCGCTTTCATTGACGCAACAAAGACCGTAATCTGTATTGACATTAAAGACAAAAAAAGTCAATAAAAACTTCTGACTTTCCACGTAACCTTGAAGTGCAGTTTGTGAATTTCTGATCAGCAGAGATGTAAGCCTCCTTCTAGGGGTGCTCGCCTGTCTGGAAGAAGAGACGGGCGGATCTGCCGGGGTGTCATTGCTGATCACTTGTGACGGATGGGAGACGAACGACTTCTATTCCTACAGAAGAGGCCACACAAACTTCACATGCTTTGTCAACTAGCTAATTGTCTTTCTGGATCAGCGGCAACATGAAAGAGATAGATGAGCCGGATATATTATTAATGTCTTTCATAGACATTAAGGAACGCAACTGTCGCTCTGACGGCCCGACTCCGCCGCAGATGCGGAGAGAAAATGATGCTCGCTGACAACCTCACATGGAACAATTACCGCAGAAGAATCCAGGTGAGCGAATTTACAGGAGAGGGATATAAGTGAGTCGATAAGGTGACAAAATAATATATCATCAAAGAAATTAAATTGTCGATCAGAAAAAAAGAAAAGCATCAATTTTCCTGAATGATAACAATGTTTATAGTGAAACTCCAAAAAATACAAATATACATCTTTACATTCGCTTTTATATTTGTTCATGTTTTATAAATATGTTAAACTCAGTCACTGTAATTACCTGTAATCTGTCTTTATACTGAGCTGTCACACGGCAGGTGAAAGCAGAAATGAAGCTTGCAGTGCGGCTACACCCGCCATTAAATCTCTGCTACCGAGAACTGTAACTACTCATTGCTGGTCTTCTCGTCTGTACATACAGGGGGTGATTTACTAAAACTGGAGAGTGCAAAATCTGGTGCAGCTCTGCATAGAAACCAATCAGCTTCCAGGTTTAATTGTCAAAGCTTAAAGTGTTACTAAACCCAGGACCCTGCATTCACTATATTCACTCTCCCCGGACCCCGCATTCACTATATTCACTCTCCCCGGACCCCGCATTCACTATATTCACTCTCCCCGGACCCGTATTCACTATATCCGCTCTCCCCGGACCCCGCATTCACTATATCCGCTCTCCCCGCACCCTGCATTCACTATATCCGCTCTCCCCGGACCCTGCATTCACTATATCCGCTCTCCCCGGACCCTGCATTCACTATATCCGCTCTCCCCGGACGCCGCATTCACTATCTCCGCTCTCCCCGGACCCTGCATTCACTATATCCGCTCTCCCCGGACCCTGCATTCACTATAACCGCTCTCCCCGGACCCCGCATTCACTATATTCCCTCTCCCCGGACCCCGCATTCACTATATCCGCTCTCCCCGGACCCTGCATTCACTATATCCGCTCTCCCCGGACCCCACATTCACTATATCCACTCTCCCCGGACCCTGCATTCACTATATCCGCTCTCCCCGGACCCTGCATTCACTATATCCGCTCTCCCCGCACCCTGCATTCACTATATCCGCTCTCCCCGGACCCTGCATTCACTATATCCGCTCTCCCCGGACCCTGCATTCACTATATCCGCTCTCCCCGGACGCCGCATTCACTATATCCGCTCTCCCCGGACCCTGCATTCACTATATCCGCTCTCTCCGGACGCCGCATTCACTATATCTGGTCTCCCCGGACCCCGCATTCGCTATATCCGCTCTCCCCGGACCCTGCATTCACTATATCCGCTCTCCCCGGACCCTGCATTCACTATATCCGCTCTCCCCGGACGCCGCATTCACTATATCTGGTCTCCCCGGACCCCGCATTCACTATATCCGCTCTCCCCGGACCCCGCATTCACTATATCAGCTCTCCCCGGACCCCGCATTCACTATATCCGCTCTCCCCGGACCCCGCATTCACTATATCCGCTCTCCCCAGACCCTGCATTCACTATATCTGGTCTCCCCGGACCCTGCATTCACTATATCCGCTCTCCCCGGATCCTGCATTCACTATATCCCCTCTCCCCGGACCCCGCATTCACTATATCCGCTCTCCCCGGACCCCGCATTCTCTATATCCTACCCGCAAGTAGGGTAAATGCATAGTTACATTGGACCACTACGTAACTTTGTAAAAATATCCATACCCGAAATTCTTCTTTAAATCCATTGTCCATTTTTTTGGTTTGTCCCATTGCGGAGATTGTCCCCTATTTTCTGTTCCAGATGCAAAACGAGAAATAATGGGAAATCTCTCCAAAGCGAGGGAAATCCCCTCTTAGAGAGCTGTTGCTGGAAGAAGGAAAATTTCCTCTCACCTGATCTCTACCCTAGATTCACATCTGTGTGGGTGGTGCCGCTGCAGATCCGCATGAAAATCCGTGCAGCCGCACCACCCACGCAGAGAAATGCGAACCCGCGGGCGGGTGCCATTAGTTCTAATGGCATGCCGCCCACACTGGAAAATGCAACCGTACTGGGAACCGATGTTCCCGTGTGGACTGTGTTTTCTAAAGAAGTGCAGGGACTTCTTTTGCTGCGTGTCACGGGGCACGGGAGTCCATTGAAATGAATGGGCTCTCGTGCCTGTGCAAAACGCGGCCCGCACGGCCGCATATGTGTGAACCGGGGGTTATGGCATGCCACCCGCACTGGGAAATGCAACCATACTGGGAACCTCAGCTGCGTTTTCCAAAAAAGTGCAGGGACTTCTTTCCCTGCGTGTCACGGGCACGGGAGTCCATTCAAATGAATGGGCTCTCATGCCTGTGCAAAATGCGACCCGCATGGCCGCATATATGTGAACCGGGGGACAGCTGACATTCACACGGCATGAGAATGGAGAATTTCTTAAATCCAGAATTAATTTGGATTGTCTTAGAAAATAAGGCGGATGGTACCAGGAAAAGAACCGACAGCCTCTGATCTCAAAAATGACCGAACGGAGGATATAAAAGCCTGCCAAGGGGGACTCGAGCTGCCTTTTTAAAAGCTGGGCAATTCTCCCGCCTGTATTCTGCAGCTTTGATGCTATCAGGCCAGACATCGAGGAACCGGCTACGTTTTTCGCACTTCAGAAGAAGGGAGAACAAAGGTAAGTATTTGCTACATCAATAATGCAGGATTCCGCCACTCTATTTTTGTGTAAGCTGAAAGTTCGTCTCCTTTTGCTGTGGTATGATTTATTTATATCGCCAGTATATACTGCACAGCGATTTACAGAACGCATACGTGCGCTGGTATTGGATCACGTTACCCGAAGGAGCTCACAGACTAGTGTTCACGCCATATGTAACGGAACCGGACCCCAACTGCACTAGGGTATTTCTGTTATACTCCTGCTTCCCTGTCCGAACACAGATCCCCGGACACCACCGCTGACCAAACAGGAAATAGACAGCACCAGACTTGTCTTAACCCCCCTGGCGGTATTCCCGAGTGTAGCTCGGGGTAAAGTTTTAGTACCACAAGCGGTAACCCCGAGCTACACTCGGGAATACCCTGCGGCATTGTTCAGGGATTCCCTGCAGCGCTCACCTTGTCCTTCGCTCCCGCGATGTCCCTCCTGCAGTGTCCCCGGCCATCTCCTCCGGCCGATGCTGGCATCCGGCTTCCGTGTTCCGGTCCCTGTGACGTCGGGACGTACGGGGGCCGTAACCGGTGGTAAATTTAAAAATTTTAAAAACTGTCATTTTTTTGTAAACGAATATTACATAGCAAAACATTGCTGTTTCAAAGCATTTCACATACATTGTGTTCCAAGCGCTTTGTCCGGCGCCCTGCCTCCATTTTGACTGTTCTTTCTGCCTGGAAACTTAGAATAGTCCATGGCGTCCAAAAAGCGTCCTGTTAGGTCAAAAGCGGTTTTAGACCGGCTAGAGAACAGCGATAGTAAATCAGAACCACTTGCAGAATTGAGTGATAATGATTGGTGGGGGAAATTCCTCATCAGACACTGAAAACGATTCTGCGACTTTGCTCAGCGATGTGCGAACTTGGCGCTCTATTTCACATTTCAGTGTTTTTGGTTTGATTATATAATAGAATAAAATGTATTATTATTATATTATTATTTTTTTATGATTATTTATTCAATTATAATTTATGATTTCGTGTTTCAAGTTTTATCATCCCCGAGATGTTTACTAGACTCTTGTTCGGACAGATTTCAGTGAGTTATTCCTAAAAATTACAGGCCTACAATAAAAAAACGACATATTTCCATGCAAAATAATGGTACCGCTTTCAGCACCAAAAATCTGAAATAATCAGACCGCCGAGGAGGTTAAAACAGGAAGTGGACTGCTTTATTTTAACACAGATACAAGATATATACACAGGGCGGGGAAATACACCCAGTAACAGGAAACACATAAGCAGGCCGTCCCATCAGGGGGAAGGGCTGCCGGAAACACCCCCCTACCAAGCCAGTACAAACACATATATCCCATAATAGTTTGCCCACAAGCAAGACACACAATAGAACCGTGGGATACACCACATGGCAGTAAACAATGAACAACCCCCACACCCCACCTATACCTGTCTACTCAATAGCAGCACATTCCACCCTGTACCCCTAACAGGCACAGGGTGACTTACACATAATAGGGAAATGGGGAGCTGAGACAGGGGTCTCCCCACCTCTCCAAAGGGGGCTGTGTTCCATGGGCCCCCCACCCAAAGTCACTCCTGTCACATACATACAAATACAAGGTCCAAGTATGGAAGCCAATTGTATGTTCTTAAATTGTGGGAGAAAACCCAGAAGAAAACCATCACAATCATACAAACTCCATGCAGATAGTATTCCAGCTGGAATTCAAAGGAAATATTATTTTATAATCCATGATTAGGCCGTATTCTCTTGTTCTGAACAACCCACTGAAGGGTATTTACTAAAAATGGAGAGTGCAAAATCTGGTGCAGCTCTGCATGGAAACCAATCAGCTTCCAGGGTTTATTGGCTCCACGCACACGGGTTGTTTTCAGTCCTCAAGCACACGGGGTGTTTTCAGTCCTCACGCACACGGGGTGTTTTCAGTCCTCACGCACACGGGGTGTTTTGATAACGCTGGTAACGTTAGCTGTGTAAAGTCATGTTAAAAAGGTGAGGTTTTCAGCTTTTTTTTAGTGTTTTTGCATTAGCGTTTGGCTGTGTTTTGCTGCAATTAGTGGCGTTTTCCAGTGTTTTTCCGCGTTTGTGGTTTTTAGTCAAAAAAAGTCCAAGAATGCTGGTTTGCGGCATTTTACCGTGTTTTGCCGTCTTTTTACAGCTAAAAAACTCCTCTAGAAACCCGCTAGTCCTTTTTTCCAGCCAAAAAACATCCTTGCCAAAAACGTTGATTCCAGTCTATGTGTGTATGGACACGCACGTAGGAGAACATGCTGGGGGGTTTACTGGCTGTAGAAAAAAACGTCAAAAGCCAAAAACAGCCGCTGTAAAAACATCCAATGTGCATGAGGACTAACCTTAGGTTCACATCTCTGCGGGTGGTGCCGCTGCGGATCCGCACGAAAATCCTTGCAGCCGCACCACCCGCACAGAGGAATGCGGACCCGCTCAACACCTATACCAGCAGAATGCTTTTAAGCTCTGAGTGCATGAGGCCTAAAACAGTCGTAGGAACTTTGGAATAAATGGCTCTATAATATTAGGCACTTTTTGCACTATACACCATCGGTTCTGGATCGGAATATGGCCAATGGGTCATAAAGTTTTGCCCACTGTCCTGAAAAGAGAAATAATCCTCTTATTTCTGGGATATGTGATGCAACGAGGCAGGTGAATACCTACTCTTCTCTTTTAGGCTAAGTTCACATCTGTGCGGGTGGTTCCCACTGTGTTGTGTCCCCATCTGTTCCCGCAGCGGAAAAAATGCGCTGGATACACGCGGGTGCCATTAATCCTAATGGCATGCTGCATGCTTTGGAAATGGCTTCCGCACTGGGAACCGCACAGCACTTGCAGTGCCCGTGTGGGCCGCGATTTTTAAAATACTGTAGGGACCTTTTTCTCTGCATTTCAGGAGGCATGGCCGCCCATTCAAATTAGCTGCATATGTTTCTGGGGTGAACACAAATCTATTTGGAAAAGTAGCTTGGATATTATGTAGCCAAGCAAATTTGCAACATTTGCTGCTGCCCCCCGATGTGTCCATTCCTGCTATGCACAGGAGTCTTGGTCGTTGCCCCATAGTGAAGAGATCTCTACAATGCCACTGGTCACCTGAACCGATAGATGGAGCTTTGAAGTAGTTAACGCCGCACACACACGCTTTGGCTCCAGCAGTTGCCATGGCAGCCGGAACTGCTGTTCCCTCCCTGTGTGCTGCTGCAGTGCAGGCTTCCAGTGTAATGTATGCACAAACATCTCTAGGCCTACTTGTCACACTGCGAGAACTCTCCTGACATTAATGCAAGTGGCTGTCAAGTAGTAGTAGTCATGGCATAGTGGTAGAGCCGTGGAATAATCGCTACAACAGCAACGCAGCATCACGCAGCAGAATTTTGTGTCGTTTAACCCTTCAGTGGACACATCTTACAAACGTAGAGACCAAGGAGCGTACCGTCACTGTCAGCTTCCAACTTTCAGATATACTACAATATAGATAATGTATAGGCAAGTAGTGATGGGCCGAAATCCCCCCTGTTCGGTTCCCGGTCGAACATTCGAACCTACAGCATGTTCGACCGCGAACTTCAAGCACAAACAATTTATTGAGTGGTATCTTACCACATCTGAGTTATATTATGAAGTCAGCCGATATTTTAGTAGTGAAACATTCATGAATGTTTCAGCTGTCAGTGGGGTTCACGGCTGACAGCTGAATGTAAAAAGAATTCTTGGCATTGATTAATAATTAAATGAGTGGGGTCTTCCATCTCATCCATACCAAGCCCTTTGGGTCTGGAACAGATTTTGAGGGAACCTCCATGCCAAAAATTTAAAAAAATGGCGTGTGGGTCCCCCTAAAAGCCATACCAGACCCTTGTCCGAGCATGCAGCCCGGCAGGTCAGGAAATGGGGGGGGGGGGGGGGGCGAGTGAGCGAAAGAAAGAAAAGAAAAAGAAAAAACCTGCTCCGCTCTTGACGCTGGCTCCCGCCGTCTGATAGCTGCAACACAATGAGAGTTCTTAAAGAGGAGCTCCACCCAAAAGGGGAAGCTCCACTTTAAAAACTGGTCCCCCACTTCCCATTAAGGATTGGCACCTTTGGGGAGTGGGTACCCGAAATTGACCCTGCCCACCATTGATCCAGAGGAAGGCAAAAAAAAAAAAACCCAGCAAAGCATGATCCAATTTGTTCCTGCAGGGGAAAAAATTCCACCTTGATCCCCCGAGAGGCAACGCTGAACAGCTCCTAAACGTGCGTTTATCAGCCGCAGTGCACGTGAGCCCTTACCGCTGGATCATGTTTTCAGCTCCTTGTCAGGATTTCACTTGGGCTAAGTTTACATTTGCAATTGGGAGGCGGTAAAAACAGGCTGCATTTTTGCTGTCCCCTCCAGGGGCGGACTGACCATTTGGAAACTCGGGCACTGCCCGAGGGCCCGGGGTCAGTAGGGGGCCCCATGAGATGCCCGTGGTACCTTTTTCATAGGCTTTTTTGAGTTCGGGCAAGGACACAGGGGCCCCATGATCCCCTATTGCCCGGGGGGCCCCATGAGTTGTCAGTCTGCCCCTGGTCCCCCCCCCCCAAACCACCCTCCCTTAGGCTGCAAAAGGCAGTCAGGTGGAGTTGTATGCTTGCCACAGCCACAGTGCCCCTGTGAATGGGGCCGGGCCACGCCGCCACCGTCCTGAAATGCACATGGTTGCCCAAGCGATGGTGTGTGTTTTTTAATTTGGTCCTTTAACGCGCTGTTCTCTTTTTTTCGCCCGGAGTTTTGCTTTAAAGACTTTGAGATGCGGATGAATTAAAGTACTTTTTCCATGAAAGGTGATTGATTACTATTAGAAAATCTTCTTTTCTCCATTTTTGAATGTCTTTCTGTATCCTCCAGTTGGCTAAGAGCGGAAGGAGGAGGGAGAAGCAGAATATCAGACGTGGAAGGAGCAGAGGGACAATCATGGCTACCTGACTTTGAACTCCCATTGGAGGACACTGAGCCATTATGGACTGAACTGCCGGGTTCCCGCAGAGCCTGGCTGCAGAGAGGCCGGGAGCAACGCCAAGCTGAATCAGGTCACCATACTCCAAGAACATGAAGGGGGGGGAGGGGTTATAATGGGGAGACACTTCACTGACAAATGTATTCCAAGTCACCTGAGAAGTCTTTGCTGCGAGTTCCCGGGAGCGCGCACCTCAATCACCCCGCTAAAGCGTCTGTCAGGAGGGTTTCCCAGTCATAATGAGCTCTTAGCGGGATCCTTAACCCCTTGCCTACCGGGCACTTATACCCCCTTCCTTACCAGGCCAATTTTCAGCTTTCAGCGCTGCCGCACTTTGATTGACAATTGCGCGGTCATGCAACATTGTACCCATATGAAATTTTGATCATTTTTTTCTCACAAATAGAGCTTTCTTTTGGTGGTATTTAATCGCCACTGGGCGCTTTACTTTTTGCGCTATAAATTAAAAAACGTGCAAAAAATTTGAAAAAAAAAAAAACTTTATTTGTATCTTTTATAAAATTTTTCAAACAGGTATCTTTTCTCCTTCACTGATTTGCGTTGATGAGGCGGCACTGATGGGCACTGATAGGCGGCACTGATGGGCACTGATAGGCAGCACTAAAGGGCACTGATAGGCAGTACTAATGAGGTGGCACGGATAGGCGGCACTGATAGACAGCACTAATTAGGGGTCACGGATAGGCGGCACTGATATGCAGCACTGATAGGCGGCACTGATAGGTGACACTGATGATGGGTACTGATAGACGGCACTGACTGGCATCACTTCTGGGCACTGACTGGCGGCACTGACTGGCACAACCCCTGGGCACTGACTGGTGGCACTGACTGGCAGCACTGCTGGGCTGCACTGGTGGGTGGCACTGGTGGGCAGCACTGGTGGGTGGGCACAGGTGGGTGGCACTGGTGGGCACAGGTGGGTGGCACTGGTGGGCACAGGTGGGTGGGCACAGGTGGGTGGCACTGCTGGGCACATGTAGGTGGCACTTCTGGGCACAGGTAGGTGGCACTGCAGAGTGGCACAGGTGGGTGCACTGCTGGGCACAGGTGGGGGCACTGCTGGGAACGGGTGGGCGGGGCTAGTGGGCGCACTGCTGGGCGGAACTTGCGGGTGTCACTGCTGGGCACCGATCATCAGGGCACTGATCATCAGTGCCCTGATGATCGGTGCCGATCCCCGCTCTGACAACTGCCGGTTCTCGGCAGTACTTTCCTCACGATCTGACAGCGTGAGGAAAGTGCAGCCGAGAACCGGCACTTGCATTTCCCTGTGATCAGCGTGTCATTGGACACCGCTGATCACGTGGTAAAAGGCCGGTGGGATCGGCCTTTCACCACATCACGTGATCAGCTGTGTCCGTAGGACACAGAGATCACGGAGATCGCCGGGTGCGCGCCCCCTGGGGCGCGCAGGAGAGCGCGTTCTGGGAGGACGTCATATGACGTCCACTCAGAACTGGCCGGCCGCGGTGAAGCCGTCATTCGGCTATGCGCGGTCGGCAAGAGGTTAACCTCCTCGGCGGTACGATTCTTTCCGATTTTTTGTGCTGAAAGCGGTACATTTTTTTGCATGGAAATATGTAGTTTTTTATTGTAGGCTGTAATTTTTAGGAATAACTCACTGAAATCTGTCCGAACAAGAGTCTAGTAAACATCCCGGGGAGGATAAAACTTGAAACACGAAATCATAAATTATAATTTAATAAATAATCATAAAAAATAATAATATAATAATAATAAATTCAATTCAATAATATAATCAAACCAAAAACACTGAAATGTGAAATACAGAGGCAAATTCACACATCGCTGAGCAAAGTCGCAGAATCGTTTTCAGTGTCTGATGAGGAATTTCCCCCACGAATCATTATCACTCAATTCTGCAAGTGGTTCTGATTTACTATTGCTGTTCTAAAACCGTTTTTGATCTAAAGGGACGCTTTTTGGACGCCATGGACTTTTCTAAGTTTCCGGGCAGAAAGAACAGTAATAATGCAGGCAGGGCGCCGGACAAAGCACTCGGGACAAAATATATGTGAAATGCAGTGAAACAGCAATGACGGCAAAAATGTCATTTTTTTAAAATTTCAAATTTCCCGCCCGTACGTCCCGATGTCACAGGGACCGGAAGATGGAAGCCGGATGCCAGCATCGGCTGGAGGAGATGGCCGGGGACGCTGCAGGGGACAAATCGCGGGAGCGAAGGACAAGGTAAGTGCTGCAGGGACCCCCAGAGTAACCCCGCATGGTAAGCCCGAGTGTAGCTCGGGGTTACCGCTCTTGGTATTGAAATTTTACCCCGAGCTACACTCGGGAACACCGCTAAGGAGGTTAAAGGAAAGATATCTTGTATTTTGTAGCGATTACAAAATTTAAAGTGTTACTAAACCTACAACAGTAAAGTCGGTCTGTATATGCAGAAACGCATGCGAGTTATACTCACTGTGGAAGGGGTTAATCATCCAAATTGTGTAAAAATGCTGTTTTATCCTGTCTTCTCTGATCCTCCCCTTCTTCCACAGTCCCCAATCCATCTGCTGATAGTACAGAGCCTTGAGGGCATGCTGCACATGCTTAGTTTGGTGTGTATTGCTAGAGAGTTTTTCTTTGTCTTGAGAGGGTGCATGTGATCAGCACAGGGCCAATCAACTGTCCAGAGGGTCAGGGGCTATGCAGCCTCAGAGGACAATCAGGGGAGAATGAAAACTCCTCCTACAAGCTTTACCCAGTGCTCTGCTGGGCACTGAGAGAAGTCACAAAACTGCTAAATCCTGCTGATGAGAAAATTTAGCAGTTTATATTTACTAAAATAATTGCATTTCCATGTTCTGTGTACTGTGAGAGAGCGAACATTGTGAATGCGGGGTCCGGGGAGAGCGGATATAGTGAATGCGGGGTCCGGGGAGAGCGGATATAGTGAATGCGGGGTCCGGGGAGAGCGGATATAGTGAATGCGGGGTCCGGGGAGAGCGGATATAGTGAATGCGGGGTCCGGGGAGAGCGGATATAGTGAATGCGGGGTCCGGGGAGAGCGGATATAGTGGATGCGGGATCCAGGGAGAGCGGATATAGTGAATGCGGGGTCCGGGGAGAGCGGATATAGTGAATGCGGGGTCCAGGGAGAGCGGATATAGTGAATGCGGGGTCCGGGGAGAGCGGATATAGTGGATGCGGGATCCAGGGAGAGCGGATATAGTGAATGCGGGGTCCGGGGAGAGCGGATATAGTGAATGCGGGGTCCGCGGAGAGCGGATATAGTGAATGCGGGGTCCGGGGAGAATGGATATAGTGAATGCAGGGTCCGGGGAGACCAGGTATAGTGAATGCGGGGTCCGGGGAGAGCGGATATAGTGAATGCAGGGTTCAAGCAGAGCGGATATAGTGAATGTGGGGTCCAGGGAGACCGGATATAGTGAATGCGGGGTCTGGGGAGAGCGGATATAGTGAATGCGGGGTCCGGGGAGAGCGGATATAGTGAATGCAGAGTCCGGGGAGAGCGGATATAGTGAATGCGGGGTCAGGGGAGAGCGGATATAGGGAATGCAGGGTCCGGGGAGAGCGGATATACTGAATGCAGGGTCCGGGGAGAGCGGATATAGTGAATGCAGGGTCCGGGGACACCAGACATAGTGAATGCAGGATCCGGGGAGACCAGATATAATGAATGCAACGTCCGGGGAGAGCGGATATAGTGAATGCAGGGTCCGGGGAGAGCGGATATAGTGAATGCAGGGTCCGGGGAGACCAGAAATAGTGAATGCGGGGTCCAGGGAGAGTGGATATAGTGAATGCGGGGTCCAGGGAGAGTGGATATAGTGATTGCGGGGTCCGGGGAGAGCGGATATAGTAAATGCAGGGTCCGGGGAGACCAGAAATAGTGAATGCGGGGTCCAGGGAGAGCGGATATAGTGAATGCAGGGTCCGGGGTTCAGCAACACTTTAAAGCAGAGTTCCAGCTGAAAAAAACTCATAAAAGTCAGCAGCTACAAAAACTGTAGCTGCTGACTTTTACAATACAGCCACTTACCTGTTCCTCGGTCCAGCGTAGTCCTCACCACGGCTGGTTTCATCAGCCGTCTTCTCTCCCCGGCGCCGACATCTTCAGTGTGGGCACCTGGCTGTGACAGCTTGCGGCTTCACATCTGGGTGCCCAATGCGCATGGCGAGAAGCTCTGCGCTTTGTGAATGGCCCCGTAGTCTTCTGGGACCCGTCACGTGTCCTAGAAGACTACATGGATAGAGGGGGGAGGACAACTTCTGCTTCCGATTGCCTAGGCGGGAGGGAAGAAGTGGCAGTGGGTATCTGTCAAATTCGGCTACCCACTCCCCAAAGGTGCCAATCCTTAATGGGGTGCGGGGGACAGAGGCCTAAAGCGGAACTTCCCCTTTTGGGTGGAGCTCTGCTTTAAGCTATTATTGCATCATTTATCTATAATTACATTTTAGGCGGCTTTGACAGTTTTACTTGCTTTTTGCATATTTTGATTGATATTATATTTTTGTAAGCGCTCCCTCTAGTGCAGCGGTTCTCAACCTGGGGGTCGCGACCCCTTTGGGGGTCGAACGACGCTTCCACAGGGGTCGCCTAAGACCATCGGAAAACACATATTTCCGATGGTCTTAGGAACCGAGACACCGCTCCTCGCCGCCGCCACCGCCGTCTCCAGGTGTGGGCGGGATGACATGCCGCCCCTGTCATCTGGACACACCTCGAGATCAATCCTCGCCTGTGATTGGCCGCCGGCACTGTAGCTCAGGAGAGGCACACAGGCGGCCAATCACCGGCAAAGAGGTGGAGCTTGGAGAGGAGGAGCCGAGTGGCACCGCGAAGATCGAGCGAGTGAAGAGGAGGAGAGCGGCCGGAGAAGGAAGACATCTGACAGGTAAGTGTTGGTACCATGGGAGAGGGAGGGAGCGAGCGAGCCCAGGCTGGAGCAGGGGTCTGCAAGGTAAGTATCATTGGTGTCAGTGGGAATAGTGCCCCATCATTGGAGTCACTAATACCAATGATGGGGCACTATTCCTCCCACTGACACCAACGATGGGACACTATTCCTCCCACTGACACCAATGATGGGGCACTATTCCTCCCACTGACACCAACGATGGGACACTATTCCTCCCACTGACACCAATGATGGGGCACTATGCCTCCCACTGATACCAATGATGGGGCACTATTCCTGCCACTGATACCAATGATGGGGCACTATTCCTCCCACTGATACCAATGATGGGGCACTATTCCTCCCACTGATACCAATGACATGGCACTACTCCTCCCACTGCAAAATTACAGTTATGAAGTAGCAACGAAAATAATTTTATGGTTGGGGGTCACCACAACATGAGGAACTGTATTAAGGGGTCGTGGCATTAGAAAGGTTGAGAACCACTGCTCTAGTGGTTATCTGCATATTCAGGAACTGATTAGCCTTTCCTCTTAAAAGGATAAATCCACTTTCATTGGGGGAAAAATAGCAAATAAAAGCAAAATGAACAAAGAATACATAATTGTGAACAAAGCCATATTGTAACTGAATGCTATTTAAAAAAAAAAAAAAACCTTTCCTTTTCAATCTGCAGCACTTTAATTTTCTGTGAAATGGCAGTCTGCGGGCGTTATGTACACATATTGTATACAGAATGCCCCCCCCCCAGAAATGTCATTTCCTGCTTGTGTGATTGCCTCACTGATGTTCCCAGTCTGCACTATTTATTATTTATTTATTTATTTCAGGTACTTATATAAGATACAAGTCAGATTTTGGGCATCCCCTGCAACAAAACTGTCATTTTTGGTGATATACTCCCAAAAGGGAAATCGTGTCTAAAGGGATGCAGACCCTGCCACTTTCCTCATTAGAGCCCTGCAAAGGAATCCTTTAACTTGCAGGGATTTCCGCTCACTTCATGTTTTGGCTATGGGATGGAAGTGATGGGAAATTTTCACAATGGGACACAGATGGCATAAAATAAACTATCCAAAAATATAATAAAAAACTTGGCTATAGTTCTACTTTAACTATACGAATTGGCATTTTTTTTGCTTTTTTTGTGCACTTGGAATGTGATTAGCTGATTACATCCCATTGGGCAGCACAGTGGCTAAGCGGTTAGCACTTCTGCCTAACAGTACTAGGGTCATTGGTTTGAATCCCAACCATGGCACCACCTGCTTGGAGTTTGTATTTGCCTGTGTTTCTCTTTGTGTCTGTGTGGGTTTCCCCCGGGTACTCCGGTTTCCTCCCTCACTTCACAAGACATGCTGGTAGGTGAATTGTCTCCTGTCTAAATTGTCCTAGTATGTGTATGTATGAATGTGAGTTAGGGACCTTAGATTGTACGCCCCTTGAGGGTTAGGGGCCTTAGATTGTACGCCCCTTGAGGGTTGGGGACCTTAGATTGTACGCCCCTTGAGGGTTAGGGACCTTAGATTGTACACCCCTTGAGGGTTAGGGACCTTAGATTGTACACCCCTTGAGGGTTAGGGACCTTAGATTGTACACCCCTTGAGGGTTAGGGACCTTAGATTGTACACCCCTTGAGGGTTAGGGACCTTAGATTGTACACCCCTTGAGGGGTAGGGACCTTAGATTGTACGCCCCTTGAGGGTTAGGGACCTTAGATTGTACACCCCTTGAGGGGTAGGGACCTTAGATTGTACGCCCCTTGAGGGGTAGGGACCTTAGATTGTACGCCCCTTGAGGGTTAGGGACCTTAGATTGTACGCCCCTTGAGGGTTAGGGACCTTAGATTGTACGCCCCTTGAGGGTTGGGGACCTTAGATTGTACGCCCCTTGAGGGTTAGGGACCTTAGATTGTACGCCCCTTGAGGGTTAGGGACCTTAGATTGTACGCCCCTTGAGGGTTGGGGACTGATGTGAAGGTACAATATATATGTAAAGCGCGGCGTACATTGATGGCGCTATATAAGTACCTGAAATAAATGTCCTGGAAAAAATGACCCCCCCGCCCCGCCCCACTGTAACTAAATGCCTTATTTACCTCTCTAAAGCCATGATCATGTGACGCTCCAGTACCGAGTTTTTTCACTATTTTTATTTACATCCGGCCCGGCAAGGTCCTCGCCATTGGCTTGCATGACATGAACATATCCTTTGGGCTGTTCAGGAAATGGGACCTAGACAGCGGAATATATCTTACTTCCCAAAGTAAATAAGAAAAAAAAATGGGGGGGGGGGGGAGTTCATATTTTGCAACAAGTAGGGCTTCATTTGGGCTTTACAATGTTGATAACATAGAGCTAAAAAAACATCACAGAACTATAGCTTTCCCCTAAATGGGAATATTGCATTATTATTATTATTATTATTATTATTGTACACTGCAGCTGATAAACTGACGTTTTAGGAGCTGTTCAGCGTTTTTTTCAGCAGCCCCTGAACCCCCCCTAATGTGTTCCTATGTGCCCGTGTACACATCTTCGTTTACAGGCAGTTGAGTTTACAGTTGTTTTTTTTAACACAGAAAACTTGCGTTCAGCAGTCGATTTTATCAGCGTTACAAAACGCTTGTAAACACGGCTAAACGCAGCAAATCGCATTTATAAGCATTTGCGTTTGCAAAGTGTTTTCAAGGTACTCAGATGGACAAAACACTGAACACAGGATGTTCCTACCAAGCTTGTCACACATTGTAATGACCAATTCACACCTCAGACCTCTCCCACCCTTGGAAACAAAAGAAATGTTAATGACCAATTCACACCTCAGACCTCCCCCACCCTTGGAAACAAAAGATATGTTAATGACCATTCACACCACAGACCTCTCCCACCCTTGGAAACAACAGATATGTTAATGACCAATTCACACCTGAGACCTCTCCCACCCTTGGAAACAACAGATATGTTAATGACCAATTCACACCTCAGACCTCTCCCACCCTTGGAAACAAAAGAAATGTTAATGACCAATTCACACCTCAGACCTCCCCCACCCTTGGAAACAAAAAATATGTTAATGACCATTCACACCTCAGACCTCTCCCACCCTTGGAAACAACAGATATGTTAATGACCAATTCACACCACAGACCTCTCCCACCCTAGGAAACATAAGATATGTTAATGACCATTCACACCACAGACCTCTCCCACCCTAGGAAACATAAGATATGTTATTGACCATTCACACCTCAGACCTCTCCCACCCTTGGAAACAACAGATATGTTAATGACCAATTCACACCTCAGACCTCTCCCACCCTTAGAAACAAAAGATATGTTAATGACCATTCACACCTCAGACCTCTCCCACCTTTGGAAACAAAAGATATGTTAATGACCAATTCACACCTCAGACCTCTCCCACCCTTGGAAACAAAAGATATGTTAATGACCAATTCACACCTCAGACCTCTCCCACCCTTGGAAAAAAAAGAAATGTTAATGACCAATTCACACCTCAGACCTCTCCCACCCTTGGAAAAAAAAGAAATGTTAATGACCAATTCACACCTCAGACCTCTCCCACCCTTGGAAAAAAAAGAAATGTTAATGACCAATTCACACCTCAGAGCTCTCCCACCCTTGGAAACAAAAGATATGTTAATGACCATTCACACCTCAGACCTCTCCCACCCTTGGAAACAAAAGATATGTTCATGACCATTCACACCTCAGACCTCTCCCACCCTTGGAAACAAAAGATATGTTTATGACCATTCACACCTCAGACCTCTCCCACCCTTGGAAACAAAAGATATGTTCATGACCATTCACACCTCAGACCTCTCCCACCCTTGGAAACAAAAGATATGTTCATGACCATTCACACCTCAAATTCCTCATGAAGACCCCCTGCCAGGTGACCTTAATGACTCCCTCCACCAGACACCTTTCCCACCCTTGGAAACAAAAGAAATGTTACTGAGCAACTCACATCTAATTATCTCACATACTGCTGTCTCTGCTTCTACTCTCTGTATTTCTCTGAAACAGTCTGAAATAGTTAATAATTTACCACTTTTCAGTGCATTCTGGGCATCTGGGAGGTTCTCCTGTTCTTATCTTTAAAAAACGCTTCTAAACGCAAACGTGCAAAAATGCGTTATGCAAACGCGGCTAAACAGATGTTTTTTTAACCTACGTTTTCCAGCAGTCAGTTTCCATCGTTCACAAGTGTCCCGTGTACATGGGGCCTTATTGTATCCAGCGCCACCTTACATCCTATATGCAGACCTATTCCTATTACATTACTCCAACAGGTGCCCTTTAACTGGCACTGATTCTACTCTGTTTTAGATACCTGCATAGTGGATGGAAAAACCACATAAAGCTAAAACCGGGCCAAGATTATTCAATGCCATCCAATCTGGCACTACGGAGAAGACGCAGGAGCCAGCTCCACGATGGGTGGCGGGATTT
Source organism: Staurois parvus (assembly GCF_062004578.1). Taxonomy (NCBI): domain Eukaryota; kingdom Metazoa; phylum Chordata; class Amphibia; order Anura; family Ranidae; genus Staurois; species Staurois parvus. Next base: position 241,845 of record NW_028319100.1, read on the forward strand.
AAATAAACACCCAATAAACAGATCTCAAGACAGCTGACACCCACATCACACAAAGCAGAACAAACATTATACAAATCCTGCACAAGCAATGGACTCAGCGAGACAACAGCGGCAGCATTTTTGCTGTCATTCTGCCCCCTACTGGCATAGACTGCTAGTACTTACAGACAGATGGAAATCTCAAGTAGTAAAGCGAGTTGTAGGATATAGAGCGGGGCAGTGGCTTCCCAAAGAAAGTGCGGGGGGGGTGTGCACCGCACCGGGTGACACCAGACCGGCTCCACAAAAAGGTAAGTTGTAAAGCAAGCCGACGATCCCCACAGGATGATTCGGATCTGTGGATTGGGGAGCATAATGGATCGGAGTCCGATCCAATATGCTCAATCTGCAGATCCAAACCATCCTGCGGGGATCGTCGGCATGCAACCTATACGGGGTGACACTGGACCCGCTCCACGAAAAGGTAAGTTGTAAAGAAACCTGACGATCCCCGCAGGATGGATCGGATCTGCGGATTCGGTAGCAAAATGGGTCGGAGTCTGATCCATTATGCTCAATCTGCAGATCCGATCCATCCTGCGGGGATCGTCAGAGGGGGTGTCACCAAGTGTTATCGCACCGAGTGACACCAACCCTAGGGACACCCCTGGGCAGGGGTCTCCAAATCTCCCAACTACGTCCTGAGGGCCACATCTGGCCCACTATAAGATTTTATCTGGACCACAGATTGAGTCAGTGGCATATCCACAATGTGAACAGAACGAGGATTAGGGTCAGCAGAAGCTGCCTATGGTCTCTGTTTCAACCCCCTTAACCTGCACAGGGACTCTGATGCAGGGGTAGAGACTCTGATGGGGGCAGAGGTGGGGAGGGGAACTCTGATGGGGTCCCTGGTGGGGAGGAGGGGGGAACTCTGATGTGGACCCTGATGCAAGGGGGGACTTTGATGGGAACCCTGACATAAGGGGACCCTGATGTAGGGGGGGCTCTGATGGAAACCATGGTGTGGTGGGGAGGGAAACTCTGATGGGGTCTCTGGTGGGGGGAACTCTGATGGGGTCCCTGGTGGGGAGAAGGGGGGAACTCTGATGTGGAACTTGACGTAAGGAGGGACTCTGATGGGAACCCTGATATAAGGGGACCCTGATGTAGGGGGGCTCTGATGGAGACCATAGTGGGGAGGGGAACTCTGATGGGGTCTCTGGTGAGGGGGAACTCTGATTGGGACCCTGATGTAAGGGGGGACTCTGATGGGAACCTTGATATAAGGGGACCCTGATGTAGGGGGGGCTCTGATGGAAACCATGGTGTGGTGGGGAGAGAAACTCTGATGGGGTCTCTGGTGGGGGGAACTCTGATGGGGTCCCTGGTGGGGAGAAGGGGGGAACTCTGATGTGGAACTTGACGTAAGGAGGGACTCTGATGGGAACCCTGATATAAGGGGACCCTGATGTAGGGGGGCTCTGATGGGGACCATAGTGGGGAGGGGAACTCTGATGGGGTCTCTGGTGGGGGGGAGAACTCTGATAGGGACCCTGATGTAAGGAGGGACTTTGATGGGAACCCTAATATAAGGGGACCCTGATCTAGGGGGGGGGCTCTGATGGGGACCATAGTGGGGAGGGGAACTCTGATGGGGTCTCTGGTGGGGGGGAGAACTCTGATAGGGACCCTGATGTAAGGAGGGACTTTGATGGGAACCCTAATATAAGGGGACCCTGATCTAGGGGGGGGGGGCTCTGATGGGGACCATAGTGGGGAGGGGAACTCTGATGTGGCCTCTGGTGAGGGGGAACTCTGATTGGGACCCTGATGTAAGGGGGGACACTGATGGGAACCCTGATATAAGGGGACCCTGATTTAGGGGGGACTAAGATGTAAGGGGGCCACTCACAAGAGCCCTAATGTCATTGCCCTACTACTCTACCTTGTCCAATCAGAGAATGCTTTACGTTCGTTGAGAAAATGCGAAAATGCAAAGCGATCTCTGATTGACTCCCATTCTGATTGGCCAACCTCCTGCGTACTGAAGGGCAGCTGCTCAGCACAGGACTCGGACGTAGTGGAGATCTCTGTAGTAGCAGTGTAGTAGTGGTGCCTCCTCCAGTGATTTACAGCTTCTAGAGGATTCCCACAGGTATGATATATACGTACCTACAGTATACATATATATATATGTGCCTACATTGATCCAAACTGAAACAATGTAACTATAAAAATATTCATACCTGCCTTTGATGCATTAGCACCCATTGATAAGATTTTATACATTACGCCAATCATGTTCCTCTTTAGGTAGATCACATTCACATACGGTGCCTTAAAAAAGTCCTCCTACCCCTTGACATTTTCCCCGTGTTGTCATGTTACAACCAAAAACGTAAATGTATTTTATTGGGATTTGATGTGATGGACCGACACAAAGTGGCACATAATTGTGAAGTGGAAGGATAATAAGAAATGGTTTTCAACATTTTTTACAAATAAATATCTGAAAAGTATGGCGTGCATTTGTATTCAGCCCCCTTTACTCTGATACCCCTAACTAAAATCTAGTGGCACCAATTGCCTTCAGAAGTCACCGAATTAGTAAATAGAGTCCCCCTGTGTGTCATGTGATCTCAGTATAAATACAGCTGTTCTGTGAAGCCCTCAGAGGTTTGTTAGAGAACATGAGTGAACAAACAGCATCGTGAACGCCAAGGAACACACCAGACAGGTCAGGGATAAAGTTGTGAAGAATTTCAAAGCAGGGTTAGGTTATAAAAAAATATCCCAAGCTTTGAAAATCTCACGGAGCACTGTTCAGTCCATCATTCAAAAATGGAAAGAGTACGGCACAACCACAACCTACCAAGACATGGCCGTCCATCTAAACTGACCGGCCGGGCAAGGAGAGCATTCATCAGAGAAGCAGCCAAGAGGCCCATGGGAAGTCTGGAGGAGCTGCAGAGATCCACAGCTCGGGGGGGAGAATCTGTCCACAGGACATTAGTCGTCACTCCACAAATCTGTCCACAGGACATTAGTCGTCACTCCACAAATCTGGCCTTTAGGGAAGAGCGGCAAGAAGAAAGCCATTGTTGGAAGAAAGCCATAAGAAGTCCCGTTTGCAGTTTGCGAGAAGCCATGTGGGGTACACAGCAAACATGTGGAAGAAGGGGCTCTGGTCAGCTGGGACCAAAAGTGAACTTTTTGGCCTAAAAGCAAAACGCTATGTGTGGGGGAAAACTAACACTGCACATCACCCTGAACACACCATCCCCACCGTGAAACATGGTGGTGGCGGCATCATGTGGTGGGGATGCTTTTCTTCAGCAGGGACAGGGAAGCTGGTCAGAGTTGATGGGAAGATGGATGGAGCCAAATACAGGGCAATCATAGAAGATAACCTGTTAGAGTCTGCAAAAGACTTGAGACCGGGGCGGAGGTTCACCTTTCCTCATTAGAACCCTGCAGGTGCAGCAGCTGATTGACAATTACAGAAACACTCCCATTCACTATCACTCTGCACAAAAAGCTATTTCTTCAGAATAACAAAAGGTAGGAATCTGCAACAACGTTTGAACCAATGGCACCCGCCCGCGGGTCCGCAATTCTCTGTGCGGGTGGTGCGGCTGCACGGATTTTCCTGCAGATCCGTAGCGGCACCACCCGCACAGATGTGAACCTAGCGTGAAGGCTTTCTTTCTCCCTTTGATTCAGATATGCATGTAAGTTCTTTCATTGTGTTTTTCAAAATCACATATATATATATTGCATTTCTATATATTTAGTGTGATTTGTAGGTCGCTGTTTGTAGGAAATGTGATCATTGAATGAATTTGTGAGAGACATGTCTACAAGCATATTGTAACTTCAGTTTATGTGACTGTATTGCAGATTTTCCAGAACTATTACCACCCGCACAGATGTGAACCTAGGGTTAGTCCTCCTGCACACGGGACGCTTTTATGGTGGCTGTTTTTGGCTTTTGACGTTTTTTTTTCTACAGCCAGTAAACCCCCCAGCATGTTATCCTATGTATCCATACACACACAGACTGGAATCAACGTTTTTTGGCTGGAAAAAACCCAGAACTAGCGGGTTTCTAGAGGAGTTTTTCAGCTGTAAAAACGCTCTAACGCCGAAAAACGTGGTGAAACACCACAAACCAGCGTTTTTGGACTTTTTTAAAAAAATATTTATATTTTTAAAAAAAATGCTAAAAACGCAAACGCGGAAAAATGCTGCAAAACGCCGCTAATTGCTGCAAAACACCACTAAACGCTAATGACAAAAAGCTAAAAAAAAAAGCTGAAAAACTCACGTTTTTAATGTGACTTTATGCCGGTCGTAGACGGGTCAAAAATCTGCCGATTTTTCGTCCAAAAGATTAATCGGCCGATTTTCGCACTATTAGTGGGTAATTCGTTGGCCGTTTTTCACATTTTCTCCACTTTTGGATTATTGGTCATGTTGGAAAATTCGTGGAAAATGACCGATTTTGGCGGCAATGATGGTCAAATCGTACGATCGTTTTTACGAAAAAAACATGCGCATGAGCCGTGACCTGGAAGGAACAGAAGTTTTGTATGTTATATGGGGAGAACTTCATGACTACGTCGGCCGATTTCACTGTTCAACAGGTAAAAAGTTTTGGGCATAAAATTAGCTAATCTTACATAATTTTGGGGTGCTGAAAACGAAAATGACCCTAAAAAATGTTGATTGGCTCTAGTTTCCATGATATATTCACCCATCTAATGACGTAAGCCATTCAAAATTATGATGCAACTTCAGCTGCATATTGCGCAATGGATACTGGTGACCAATAGAAAATGTCATGTATACTGAGATGATGCAATATTAGCCTTTAATTGCATCACTTCACTGCATAAAAGCTGCAGTATCTGTAGCTGATTGTAGTTCGTCTTTACATTTCGTTTTATGCTTATATAGGCTACTCAGTAATGCCTCGAACTTGTGTGAATAAAGCGGATAATTTCTGCTATATCTGCGGTGAAATAACTTTTATCTCACAAAAAAGGAGGATAACAGGAATGATTAAGAAAGCCTACAACTTGTATTTTGGCTGCAAGATAGGAGACCAGGACAAGAGCTGGGCACCACATATATGCTGCAATTCTTGTGGGACGGCACTGGAGCAATGGTTGAATGGAAAAAAGGCATCTATGCCTTTCGCTGTGCCAATGATTTGGAGAGAGCCAACAGATCATGTTAGTAATTGTTACTTTTGTATGGTGCCTCCAATTGTAAAAGGGCTAAATAAGAAGAAAAAGTTATCTGTGCACTATCCAAATATTCCATCGGCAATACGTCCAGTTCCTCATGGAGAGGGGCTACCAATTCCTAAAGCACCAGAATCCTTCGTGGTTGAGTCAAGTGAGGAAGAACCTGAAGCGTGTAGTCACGTGCAGTTGTAAGAGATAGCCCTTTCCTCGAATACAGGAGAAAAGCCAAGAGAAGCAAAACCGACACAAACTGAAGACAAAACTAGTGAGAATCCTAAGTATTAAAATGATTCAACTTAGCTTATGGCTATAATTTTTCTTGGTAATCCTATGCAATATATTATGCCATTTAGGCTTTGTTATGTAGTCAATTGTGGAAAGACATCTATCTATATAATTATTGTGCATTATGTAGTCATTACGCCTATAGTAGAAAACTTTCCGTTTACAGAAAAACTAGAGCCAATTGACAAATTTCATTGTTATATTTGAACTCAGAATGTGAAATTCATTAAGAAATGGATCCTTTTGTTTCCAAAACTGGCAAAAAATAAAAATTTGTTGAACAGTGATTTTCGTAATTATTGGTGGTTAGGTCGGTTTAACGAACGACCGATGTTTCGTTTATCGGCCGAAAAAACGTCCAGTTTTCGAGCCGTCTATGGCCCGCATTACACAGCTAACGTTACATGCGTTATCAAAACGTCCCGTGTGCATGGAGCCTCAGGAGCCCAGTCTGGAGAAATGATGTGGAGCCAATACTGGAGCAATGGTGAGTAGACAGGAAGTGGCTGGAATAGACTGCAGGAGATAAGCAAAGTTGAGATTCAAATACAGATAATTAGAAAAAAAAAAAGGAAGAAAACAAGTATTTTCTGAAATAAAATGGTACTTGTTGATGATCTACGGAGAACACAGCAAAGTAAATGTCATCTAGAGTTTAGATGTACTTTAAAATACCGGACAAATCCAAGTGAGCGACGCTCCGTCACCAATTTATATCAGAGCCGTCCAAATTGTCAGCTAATTTACTGCTGGATACGCCTGGGGGTCACGGCGCCAATTGGCGTTTATGTGTCTCTCGCAATTAGGCATCAATATTTAGGGAAAGGCATGAATAATGAATCAGCCCACATGTTCTAATTTGCATGCTAATCTGTGTTACTGCTGCTGAAGGTGTCATTAAATCGGTCCAAGCTGGCCCATGGAAACAAAAGTGGTGACCAGAGAGCTGTAGGAATAAATTATTATTGATTAAGTTATATCTTGGGAATGGTGACCTGTGTATGTGGCCATGTAACGGCTAATCGCGGCTAAATAACGCACCTGGGCTGCAAACCAGGAGAGACAGGAGAAAGAGATGGGGAGAGGTGAAATAATGCAGGCCATAGACGGGTCGAAAATCTGCCGATTTTTCGGCCGGAAAAAAAATCGCACCGTTAGTGGGTTAATTGGTCGGCCGTTTTACGGGGGCACATTTTTTTTATCGGTGAAGTTGGAAAATTCGCGGCCGATTTTGACGATCGGACGATTTTCCCGGCAATGATGGGCAAATCGGCCGATCGGTTAACCGATAAAAAATCTGCGCATGAGCCGTGACCGGCAAGAATAAGAAAAAAAAAGGAGAAGAAAATAAGAAGTAAAAGAAGAAAAAGAAGTAGGAAAAAAAAGAAGAAGAAGAGGAAGCAGAAGAAAAAGAGGAAGAAGAAGAAGAAAAAGAGGAAGAAGTAAAAGAAGAAGAAGAAGAAAAAGAAGGAGAAAAAGAAGAAAAGAAAAAGAAGAAGAAAGAAGTAAAAGAAGTAGAAAAAGAAAAAGAAGAAGAAGTAAAAGAAGAAAAAGAAGAAGTAAAAGAAGTAAAAGAAGAAAAGAAGAAGAAAAAGAAAAGTAAAAGAAGAAGAAAAAGAAAACGAAGAACAAGTATAAGTAAAAGAAGAAGAAGAGGTAAAAGAGGAATTCCAGTCCGCTATTATATTTTATATGAAAAGTCTTGCGGTTGCAACAATGTATCCATTTGTATCTGAATAAAACCATCTGTATCCGAAATGGATACAAATAGATACATTGTTGCAACCGCAAGACTTTCATGTCCAATATAATAGCGGAGCTCTCTGCAGGGACAGAAGTAAAAATGCCGGCCGTAGACGGGACGAAAATCAGCTGATTTTTTTACCGTTGGTGGTAACGTCGGCCGATTGAACGACCGATTTTTCGTTGTTTTTTTTTTTTTAAAACGTCCGGTTTTCGACCCGTCTATGGCCTGCATTACACACACAAAAGAAAAAAAAAATCACAGCAATAAATCCTAGAAGACAGATGTTGGATTGCAGAGTGATGACTCTGCCGGGGATGGCGCCGGAAGTAAGGTGAGTATTGCAGCAGAGGTTGTTTTTTTATGTTACATACTGCAGGGCGAATAATATTTCAAAAATTCTATCAAGCTGGAGTTGTGCTTTAACCTGTGCGGGTTTCCTCTGGGTACTCCGGTTTCCTCCCACACTCCAAAGACATGCTGGGAGGTCAATTGGCTCCTGTTTAAAATGGCCCTAGTATGTGTATGTATGAATGTGAGTTAGGGATCTTAGAGTGTAAGCTCCTGGAGGGGAGGAACTGATGTGAATTTACAATATACTGCAAATGTAAAGCGCTGCATGATATAAATACCTGTAATAAATAATTAGTAACTACTGCACCCAGGGCTTTTTTTCAGCGGGAACGCAGGGGAACACAGTTCTGGCACCTCCAGCACTGAATAGGTGTGATGGCAATGGGTGCTGGGGTGAGCTGCAGGGGTCTATTGATGCTGGCTGCCGGGGATATATTATCAATGGAGTGGATCTATTTTTGCACGGGGAGGGTCTATTGTGGCAGGGTGGGATCTACTGTTGAGAGAGATGTCTATTGTTGCTGGTAGTTGGAGGGTCTATTGATGATGTGGGGTATTTTGTTGTCCATGGTCCATTGTTGTTAGGGGGTCTATTGTTGCTGGAGGGGTCCATTGTTGTTGGGGGGGGTGTCTATAGTTGCTGGAGGGGTTCATTGTTGCTTGGGGAGTCTATTGTTGCTGGAGGGGTCTATTGTTGGTGGGTGATCTACTGTTGCTGGGGAGTCTATTGTTTCTGGAGGGGTCTATTGTTGCTGGGGATATCTATTGTTGTCGAGGGGTCTATTGTTGCTGGAGGGCTCCATTGTTGTTGAAGGGGTCCATTGTTGTTGGGGGGGTCTATTGTTGAGGGGGGTCTGCTGTTGCTGGGGGGTCTACTGTTTCTGCGGAGGGTACATTGTTGCTGGGGGGTCTATTTTTCTTGATGGGGTCTATTGTTGTTGAAGGGGTCCATTGTTGTTGGGGGGTCTATTGTTGCTGGGGGTCTACTGTTGCTGGGGGGGGGGTACATTGTTGCTAGGGGGGGTCTATTGTTCTTGATGGGGTCTATTGTTTCTGGAGGGGGTCTATTGTTGCTGGCTACAGGGGATCTATTTTACTGCTTTTCTTATTACTGATAACAAATTCCATGCAAATTACTTAGCACTAAAAATGATACTTGGTTCTATATACTCTTAAAGGGGTGTGACTGTAAGGTGGGTAGGGGTGGAGACAAGGGGTGACTTGGAAAGGGGGAGTCCCTGTACCTATTCTCTGAGAAAAAAAAGCCCCAACTGCACCTAGTATGTGTTCTGTATTCACATCATTGTGTTGATTAGGGAGCCATCTACTGGGCATTCACTGAAATTGCACTCTTTTCTACATTTGTCAATTAAGAACAAGGAGTGTCCCATGCTTGTTAAAATAAAGATTCTCCCACCTAACGCTGCATTACCAATTTAGCTTTCAGTTACCCCCCCAGTTCACACCTATGCGGCCGTGTGGGTCGCGTTTTGCACCGGCACAAGAGCCCACTCATTTGAATGGACTCCCGTGCCCGTGACACGCAGGAAAAGAAGTCCCTGCACTTCTTTGGAAAACGCAGCCCGCACGGGGACCTCGGTTCCCAATACGGTTGTGTTTTCCAGTGTGGGCGGCGTGCCATTAGAAGTAATGGCACCTGCCCGCGGGTCCGCATTTCTCTGTGCCGGTGGTGCGGCTGCACGGATTTTCGCGCCACCCGCACAGATGTGAGCCTAGGGTGAAGGCTTCCTTTCTCCCTTTGATACATAAATGCCTCAAAGTTCTTTCATTGTGTTTGTCAAAGTCATATATATATTGCATTTCTATATATTTAGTGTGATTTGTAGGTCGCTGTTTGTAGGAAATGTGATCGTTGAATGAATTTATGAGAGACATGTCTACAAGCATATTGTAACTTCAGTTTATGTGATTGTATTGCAGATTTTAAAGAACTATTTACAGAAGTGAATTCAGTTTTGGAATAAAACACAACGCTGCTTCTGTCAGTATTGTTGGCTAGCTGTCAGCTAACCATTAGTAGGACAGCATAGTATGGCATGACTTAGCTGTCAATGAAGCAGGTTTTCACCCTCCCCACCCACGTTCTCTCATTCCTCCCACCCCTGCTCTGTATCATTTAGATCATTTATATATTGTTTTATATTTAAGTACTTTTTTAAAGACTTCTCCCCACACTCCCTGTATTCTCACCTAGGCAAGAATGATGCAGTTGCCCACAACATCCAGGGATGCACACATCATTATTATTATTATTATACTATACAGGATTTATAAAGCGCCGATAGTTGGCTCAGCGCTGTACATTACAAAGGGGGACAGAACATGTGACAGAACAATAACAATACAATGCAAAACATGAGGGGATCGAGGGCCCTGCTCCTTGGAGCTTACAGTCTAGGAGGGAGGGGATGGTGGCACAGGAGGAGATAGCTGTGGGGGATGGGGTGGTAGGAAGAGTGGAGGAGGTCGGCAAGTTAGCAGGGGGTGGGGTAGGCTTCCCTGAAGAGATGGGTTTTCAGGGTGCGCCTAAAGGAGAGGAGAGTAGGTGATAATCTGATGGGTTGGGGCAGGGAGTTCCAGAGAATGGGTGACACCCTGGAGAAGTCCTGGAGGTGGGCATGGGAGGAGGAGACCAGGGAACTAGAGAGAAGGAGGTCTTGTGAGGAGCGGAGTGTGCGTGTTGGGTGGCACTTGGATATTAGGTCATCATGAAACTCAAGAGGGTACACCTGCATGATTATCGGGGGGAGCCAGCTGTCCTTTCCTGGTTTTTTCAGCTAGCCCTGTGAAGATGCACATCAGCTGTGAGTGGTTGCAGGTGCGAGAACAGATGCGATTCCTGCACCCACTGCCAGCCCACACCTTGGGGGCTAGTGTGAACCTAGCCTAAAGCCCCGTACACACGCTGAGAACATCAGACGAGCGATCGCCCGTTTTTTTTTTCGCCTGTTAGTCTCACATCGAAAGTGAATAGGTTACTAAAGATACGAAAGTTCTCGTACGAAAGAAAAGAATTTTGAAAGTGGCGCCATGTATTGTATTGTATTTGTATTGTATTTTCGGACGACTACTGTACCGATTAAACGAAAATCGTACGATCTGGTATCGTACGAGAAATATTTTCACGCTTGTCCCTTCGGATATTTGCGCATGAATTGTCGTGATCGGCTCTCGAAAGCTGTGTACTAACAATCTCATTATCGGACGATCGATCTTCGTACGAAAATTTTCGTATGATTTTCTTATAGTGTGTATGGGGCATAAGACTTTTGCACAGCACTGTGTATATATATATATATATATATATACATGAATTGTCAAAATCTGAATGAATTTTATATATATATATATATATATATATATATATATATATATATAGATTGGAAGCTCCCAGGATCAGGGCCCTCTAATCCCTCTTGTATTGAACTGCATTGTTACTGTACTGTCTCCCTCCATACTGTATGCGCTATATAAGCCCTGTATAATTTTATATATATATATATATATATATATATATATATATAAAATTCAGATTTTGACAAATACATGCATGCACTTCTTTAGATGACCAGAAGAGGGCACACTATGCAAAACAGAAAACCTACACAGTATGCATCCTGCTGGCAAAAGAAAAAAAATATAAAATAAATATTGAGGTTCAATTCACAATAAACAGTATTGATTACACAAACAAGCACTGTGCGGAAAGCTATAGACTCCTTACCTTGCCGTGTTTGTCAGTAATTCTGCTGCTGAATAAAGCTACTACATAAAAGACAGTTAAAAAAAAATAAAGTTAACACAAAAGAAATGTAAAATCTCTCTGCATGATAAGCAGCAACAATGTTTCCACAGCAGGGAGCAGAATAAGCAATTTACCAAACATCAGGACAGGCGGAAGTACTAATTGCCTTAGAGGCAATAACAAGATTCCACCAAGTCAATCAGTGACCGGATTACAGGGGCCACAGACAGAACAGATTCCATGTTTATTGGATGGGGGAGGATTCAGGCTGGTCATAAACATGTTAAGAGAATCAGCCAGTTTAGTTGGATGACGTCGGACGGCCATCACACGGCAATGAAATTAGAAAAAGATGAAGCAATGCACAATAAAAAGTGTTTTCCCAAGGCACGCACTTTATTCGGAGGTTGATTTGGGCTGGCCATACATGGTTCAGCAGGGACCAGCCAAATTTTAATCCATGTATGGGCAAGGAGCAGGGGTGGACTGACAACTCATGGGGCCCCCGGGCAATAGGGGATCATAGGGCCCCTGTGTCCTTGCCCACACTCAAAAAAGCCTATAAAAGGGTACCAAGGGCATTTCATGGGGCCCCCTACTGACCCTGGGCCCAAATTACTTGTGTACAACCACGCTGACGGATTATCCCTGGTCGATCTGAGCCGCAGGCTATAGTGTGCAGGGCAGATCAGTATGTGCTGATGGTGGGGAAGTCTCCCCACTGTCAGCATACAATAGCTCAGTGGGGAGGATCCCCCCATCCACATCGAATGTGAACCAGGTTGAATCGAGTCAGGTTCCTTTTTCATTACGAAATGACTTGTGTGCAACCGCGCTGACGGATTTTCCCTGGTCGATCTGAGCAGCAGGCTATAGTGTGCAGCGCGGATCGATGTATTCTGATGGTGGGGAAGTCTTCCCACTGTCCGCATACAATAGCTCAGTGGGGAGGATCCCCCCATCATCAAATATGCGCCAGGGTGAATCTAATCAGTTTCCTTTTTAATTACCAAATGACTTGTGTAAAACCGCGCCGACAGATTTTCCCTGGTCGATCTGAGCCGCAGGCTATAGTGTGCAGCGCGGATCGATGTATTCTGATGGTGGGGAAGTCTTCCCACTGTCCGCATACAATAGCTCAGTGGGGAGGATCCCCCCATCATCAAATATGCGCCAGGGGGAATCTAATCAGTTTCCTTTTTAATTACCAAATGACTTGTGTACAACCGCGCCGACGGATTTTCCCTGGTCGATCTGAGCCACAGGCTATAGTGTGCAGTGCGGATCAGTGTATTCTGATGGTTGGGAACTCATGGGGCCCCCGTGCAATAGGGGATCATGGGGCCCCTGTGTCCTTGCCCAAACCCAAAAAAGCCTATGAAAAAGCCAATGAAAGGTACCAGGGGCATCTCATGGGGCCCCCTACTGGCCCCGGGCCCTCAGGCAGTGCCAGAGTGCTCAAATGGTCAGTCTGTCCCTGTTGGGAAGTCTCCCCACTGTCAGCGTACAATAGCTCAGTGTGGAGGATCCCCCCATCCACATCAAATATGCGCCAGGGGGAATCGAGTCAGTTTCCTTTTTAATTACCAAATGACGTGTACAACCGCGCCAACGGATTTTCCCTGGTCGATCTGAGCCGCAGGCGATAGTGTGCAGGGCAGATCAGTGTGTTCTGATGATGGGGAAGTCTCCCCACTGTCAGCATACAATAGCTCAGTGGGGAGGATCCCCCCAACCACATCGAATGTGCGCCAGGGGGAATCGAGTCAGTTTCCTTTTTAATCACCAAATTATTTGTGTACAACCGCGCTGACGGACTTTCCCTGGTCGATCTGAGCCGCAGGCTATAGTGTGCAGGGCAGATCAGTGTGTTCTGATGGTGGGGATAGACAGCAATCTATCTGTATCTTCTCCCTGAGTTGAGAAAAAGCAGACAGATCTGTTAGTAAAAGCAGCCCTCATTACACTTGTTAGGCACACAGTTAACCCCTTGATTGCCCCCTGATATTGACCCCTTCCCAGCCAGGGTCAATAGTACAGTGTACAGTATGATCACTGATCACTATATTAGTGTCACTAGCGATGTCAGTATCAGTTAATAAGTTAGCGTCCCTACCAGCCTGTGTCAGATAGTGCTAGATTGCCCAACACACTATAAGGCGTCATGTACATTAACCTCCCCTGGATGCAGGCCACAAAAAAACACGAAACGTGGCAAAAACGTGGAAACTGTGTTTACATGTGTTTTTGCCATGTTTAGCGGACTTTGGACAAATGCTCCTCTCCTGTATGTGATTTTTCCACATTCAGGAAAGAGAGGTTTAAAGGATAGGTTCACCTTTTTTTTTACAAAAAATAACAAATGCACGTTTTTTTGCAGGTAAAAAGATATGCATTTATTAATTTTTGTTTCTGGAGCCTCTAAAGCATTGCATCAAGCAGATACACTGACAGGTCTGCAGGAGACCTGCATGGCACCAGCGACCTGCTGATCACTGGTACCATGCAGGTATCCTGCAGACCTGTCAGTGTATCTGCTTGCCCATATAGGATGCACGGCCAAGAAGATATGCTGACAGGAAGAATCAATGAACTACACCAGAACTCCACAGGGCCGTGGCAGTTCATTGAGAACTACAAGCCAACAGCCACAAAGGGTACCGGGACTTGTAGTTCATTCATTCACAGAAACCCGTGAATGAAGGATGCAGGTGGAACCCTGCAGGGCCATGTTTTTTTTAAATTGTGGCAGCTAGTGGGGAAGAGAAGATCCCCGCTAGCTGTGAAAATGGGGAGTGGGGAGGAGTGGGGGCCAGTCCGCTCTTATAGAATATGTCCCTGAATATGGAAAGGTGAACTTATCCTTTAACCTCCCCTAAACATGGCGGCTCCTAAACTCTGCTAAAAGCCTATGTAACCATGGACCAGGGGCGGACTGACCATTCGAGCACTCAGGCACTGCCCGAGGACCCGGGGTCAGTAGGGGGCCCCATGAGATGCCCCTGGTACCTTTTTCATAGGCTTTTTTGAGTGTGGGCAAGGACACAGGGGCCCCATGATCCCCTATTGCCCGGGGGGCCCCATAAGTTTTCAGTCTGCCCCTGCCATGGACACGTAGGCTTTTATCATACCACCCAACTTTCTGAGATGGGAACCGAGGGACACCTCTTAGAAAATGTATGTAGGCAGAGGATACACCCCCTGCATGCCCCCTTAAAGGGGAATTATACAAAAAAAAGATTAGTTAACCAATTCAATACCGGGCAATTTTACACCTTCCTGCCCAGGCCATTTTTCAGGTTTCAGCGCTCTCACACTTTGAATGACAATTGCGCGGTCATACAACATTGTACCCAAACTAAAATTTTATCATTTTCTTCACACAACTAGAGCTTTCTTTTGGTGGTATTTAATCACCGCCGGGGTTTTTATTTTTTGCTAAATTAACAAAAAAAGACAGAAAATTTTGAAAAAAAACACGTCTTTCTTTGTTTCTGTTATAAAAGTTTACAAATAAATGTTCTTCATAAATTTAGGTCGAGATGTATTCTGCTACATGTCTTTGGTGAAAATAACCCAAATTAGGATGTATATTTTAGTTTGTAGGAAGGCTATAGAGTTCACAAACTATGGTATAGATCTGAATATTGATCAATCCTGAAGTACTGACAGCCAATCTAATTTCTTGAGGTCCAAGAATGTCAGAACAGTACAGATATCCCCCAAATGTCAGAACAGTACAGATATCCCCCAAATGTCAGGACAGTACAGATATCCCCCAAATGTCAGAACAGTACAGATATCCCCCAAATGTCAGAACAGTACAGATATCCCCCAAATGTCAGGACAGTACAGATATCCCCCAAATGTCAGGACAGTACAGATATCCCCCAAATGTCAGAACAGTACAGATATCCCCCAAATGTCAGGACAGTACAGATATCCCCCAAATGTCAGGACAGTACAGATATCCCCCAAATGTCAGGACAGTACAGATATCCCCCAAATGACCCCTTTTTGCAGAGTAGACAGTCCGACGTACTTCATAAGAGGCATGGCGAGTTTTTTGAAGTTTTTTTTGTCATAATTTTTCGGAAAATGAAAAAATAAAAAAATTTTCATTATTTTTTTTTTACATACTGTCACCAGTGCAGTACAGCGTCATCATATAACTGGCATGGTGGTGATCAGGGACACTGGCTGGTGACAGTGTGAAAAAATATATATATATATATATATATATATATTTTTTTTATTATTTTAAATTTTTTATTAATTTTTTTTCTTTTTTTTAAGATTTTTTTTTCATATTTCACTATGTCCAAAGTAGTACAATGTTACCATAGCAACATTGTACTACTTTAGGGAAGTGATCAGTATTTTTTTTTTTTTTTTACACAACTTGCTTATAGCAAAGAATTACTTTGCTATAAGAAAGCATTTACCTGAATGACATCGATTCATTCAGGGTTTTGTTTTTTGTGCTTAGCTGTGATTTGGCCACAGCTAATCACATGACATGTGCAGGTGACCTGCTGTGACCATTCACAGCTAGGCACTAGTATACAATGGATGGCATGAATGAAGCCATCCATTGTATACAACTGTCATGTGACCTGCTGTAATTGGTCACAGCAGGTCACATGGTACCAGCAACGGGGGCCGGTACTCAGATCTGTCATCGACCGTGTCTGAGGTACACGGCCTGTGACAGATCGCTCCGCTGCGCGGCTCTGCAAGCGCGCGAACTGTGCATGTGCGGGAGGACGCCTTATGGCGGCCTCCCGGAAAGCTAGTACATTTTTCAGAATGGCATACAGCTATTGACCAGGTGTCAAATGGTTAAACCCACAAGTGATTTTTTTTTTTTACCACTACTATTCCTTTGGGCTGACTTTTGAAATTTACAAAGGCAACAATTTAGAAATTGGATGAAAGGTTTAGCACTGGGAAACACTGAAAGATGAATAGTGCATTTTTTATACAAATATATAGACCAAAATAAGGGAAAAATGAGGAGGAAAGAGGGACTTTGTTCCACATCAGGGACAGTCCCTCCAAATCAGGGACAGTTGGGAGGTATGCTTTTAGTGAGTTGAGTTTAGTGGCTTGTGCAAAAAAAATGCCATGCCATGTTTAGGAGCAGCCTGTGTACATGAAGCCAAAGTCACTGATCACTACCAGTAACGTGTATGTACGGTTCAGTATCTTGATTACGATCAGAACTATACTAGTGTCCCCAATAGTATAGTGTTCCCAAAAAGAGGGACTTTGTTCCAAATCAGGGACAGTCCCTCCAAATCAGGGAGAGTTGGAAGGTATGCTTTTAGTGAGTTGAGCTTGGGGGCAAGGGCAGAAAAAAACGCCAAAAGTTCCTAAACTCATGGTTAGGAGCAGCCCGTGTACAGGAAGCCAAAGTCACTGATCACTGCCACTACCAGTAACGTGTATGTACGGTTCAGTATCTTGATTGCGATCAGAACTATACTAGTGTCCCCAGTAGTATAGTGTCCCCAGTAGTATAGTGTCCCCAGTAGTATAGTGTCCCCAATAGTACAGTGTCCCCAGTAGTATAGTGTCCCCAATAGTATAGTGTCCCCAGTAGTACAGTGTCCCCAATAGTACAGTGTCCCCAGTAGTACAGTGTCCCCGATAGTACAGTGTCCCCGATAGTATAGTGTCCCCACTAGTATAGTGTCCCCGATAGTATAGTGTCCCCACTAGTATAGTGTCCCCAATAGTATAGTGTCCCCAATAGTACAGTGTCCCCAGTAGTACAGTGTCCCCAGTAGTATAGTGTCCCCAATAGTATAGTGTCCCCAATAGTATAGTGTCCCCACTAGTATACTGTCCCCAGTAGTATAGTGTCTCCAATAGTATAGTGTCCCCAATAGTATAGTGTCCCCAGTAGTATAGTGTCCCCAATAGTATAGTGTCCCCAGTAGTATAGTGTCCCCAATAGTATAGTGTCCCCAGTAGTATAGTGTCCCCACTAGTATAGTGTCCCCAATAGTATAGTGTCCCCAGTAGTATAGTGTCCCCACTAGTATAGTGTCCCCAGTAGTACAGTGTCCCCAGTAGTATAGTGTCCCCACTAGTATAGTGTCCCCAGTAGTATAGTGTCCCCACTAGTATAGTGTCCCCAGTAGTATAGTGTCCCCAATAGTATAGTGTCCCCAGTAGTATAGTGTCCCCACTAGTATAGTGTCCCCAGTAGTATAGTGTCCCCAATAGTATAGTGTCCCCAGTAGTATAGTGTCCCCAATAGTATAGTGTCCCCACTAGTATAGTGTCCCCAGTAGTATAGTGTCCCCAATAGTATAGTGTCCCCAGTAGTATAGTGTCCCCAATAGTATAGTGTCCCCAGTAGTATAGTGTCCCCAATAGTATAGTGTCCCCAATAGTATAGTGTCCCCAGTAGTATAGTGTCCCCAATAGTATAGTGTCCCCAATAGTATACTGTCCCCAGTAGTATAGTGTCCCCAATAGTATAGTGTCCCCAGTAGTATAGTGTCCCCAATATTACAGTGTCCCCAATAGTATAGTGTCCCCAGTAGTATAGTGTCCCCAATAGTATAGTGTCCCCAGTAGTATAGTGTCCCCAGTAGTATAGTGTCCCCAATAGTATAGTGTCCCCAGTAGTATAGTGTCCCCAAATATGCAGTTTGGCTTTTACCAAAGACAAGTAGCAGAATACATTTTTGCCTAAGTTTATGAAGAAATATCATTTTATTGGACATGTTTAATAACACAAAGAAAATATTTTTTTTTTCATAATTTTTGGTAATTTTTTTTCCTTTATATAATCAAAAATAAATAAAATTCCACCAAAAGTAAGCTCTATGTGAAAAAAAATTCTATAAATGTAATTTGGATACAGCTTTGCATGATTAAAGTAGCGCAGTGCCATCCGTGACTCTTCTAGTCTTCCTTTTTGTTCCATGTTTTCTCTCGGAATCTTTCTTTCTTCCTTATTTCTTTCTATGTTTTTATATTTCCTTTTTTCTATCAGTTTGGGTTTTTATTTTTTTTCTTCTTTTTCCTTTCCCGTATGTTCTGAGTTGATATTTCTTGGTAGGGGTTTTTACTCTGGTTTTTTTTCTGGTAATTTGATAGATTGCTGCGGTTACTATTTGGTTTGGCTTTTTGCCGTCCCTCTTGATGTCATTGGACCAGGGGCGGACTGACCATTTGGAAACTCGGGCACTGGCTGAGGGCCCGGGGTCACCCCCAAGAGATTCCCCTGGTACCTTTTTCATAGGCTTTTTTGAGTTTGGGCAAGGACACAGGGGCCCCGATGATCTCCTATTGCCCGGGGGCCCCATGAGTTGTCAGTCCGCCCCTGCATTGGACATTCCGTTATTTGGCTAATACACTTGTATCTGTTTATGTATGTTATTGTTCTGCTCTGCCCCTGCATGGCGTATCATGAGCTTGTTGTAATATAAAAACAAAAACTTCTTTAATACAAATATTGAACTTGAAAGTAGTGCAGTGCCGAATAGCAAAAAAAAAAAAAAAAAAATGCCCTTGTCATCAAAACCTTCTGTAGGTCAAGCGGTTAAAGAAAGGAATATCAATCAGCCACCCTCTAGTTCACTGAGGAACTAGAAGTGCCAGCATGCTTCCTATGCACAACGTCCAATCGTTTCCTGTGCTTTCGTTCAGGTTTATTCCTCCATGAAAATAGAAATCCTCTGGAAGGCATCGAGCTCGCAGTTTATTCTATCCAAGCGCAGCTTTCTATGATTTATCGGATCTGCACACTGCGGAAATCGTATGTGTGAATAAAATGTGTTGTGCAAACTGGCATATTTTATCCGGGGCGTACGGGCGCGATTCCCCTCAGCTCCTCGATGTCTGCCAGCGCACGGCTTCTGCGGTCACATTTTGTATGCATGTGGCAAGGATTGCAAGTGCTAATTTGAAACCAACTCATGCAGAAAAACGTCAGGATAGAATACATATTTCCAGCGATATGATCATGCCCCGAGGAGCAGCGTGTGCGCAGGGTTCTACATATTAAAGAAACAAAAATTATATCTAGTTCAAGGGCAATATCATCAACATGTTCATTTGGCTACTTTCTGGGCAAAGCCAAATATTTGCACGTGCGGACCCGTCAGGGGCGGACTGACAACTCATGGGGCCCCCGGACAATAGGGGATCATGGGGCCCCCATGCGTCCTTGCCCAAACTCAAAAAAGCCTATGAAAAAGATACCAGGGGCATCTCATGGGGCCCCCTACTGACCCCGGGCCCTCGGGCAGTGCCCGAGTTTCCAAATGGTCAGTCCGCCCCTGGGGCCTGTCATCAAAAAATCACCTGAATACGCGGATACTTCGTTTTCGTGTCTATAAATTTATGGCTCGTTCACTTGTGGCTCTGAGGAAGAGGTTGTGTCCTCGAAACGCGTTAGCCAGTTGCTCATCCAGGGTTCCATCGTATGGACTCAGATGCTGCTTGGATATAATATCTTGTTGGGTGTGACATGCCTGTGTTTTTATGTCCATTGTGAGTATAATACTTACTTTGTTCTTTCAATAAATATTTGAAACGATAATGCACTAGGTCGGTGCGCCCTCTTTTTGGTGTTTCTATTTGCATTCAGTGAAGTTGGACCACCCCGGTCTGTAGAGGGCAGCAAGCGGTGCATGTTTCAGAACATCCTTATTGGTTCCACCGAGTCCATTCCCAGCGCAGGAGAAAAGTGTTTTGCTGTGTTTATTATTTATTTATTTCAGGTACTTATATAGCGCCATCAATGTACTTTGTGCTTTACATATATATATTGTATTCACATCAGTCCCCGCCCCCACGGAGCATACAATCTAAGGCCCCTAACTCACATTCATACATACACATATTAGGGCCAATTTAGACAGGGGCCAATTAACCTCCCAGCATGTCTTTGAAGAGTGGGAGGAAACCCACGCAAACACAGGGAGAACATGCAAACTCCAGGTAGGTGGTGCCGTGGTCGGGATTTGAACCTGCGACCCGAGTACTGCCAGGTGGAAGTGCTAACCATTTAGCCACTGTGCTGCCATTCACTTGTGCGGCTGTTCTAGCCGCCCCTCTGAAAAGCAACCTGCTGTTTATCACTTTTCAGAGGGTGCGTGACAGGTTTAACCCTCAAAATGCCAACCAGCTCGCTGCAACCACATGCATTGTGATTGGGGCACGGCCCCATTAACTTGAATGGGTCCTGTTTGGCGGCGGTTCCTCCCGCCCAATGAAAGATGGCATTTAATGGGCAGCACAGTGGCTAAGTGGTTAGCACTTCTGCCTGGCAGTACGGGGGTTGCTGATTCAAATCCCAACCACGGCACCACCTGCCTGGAGTTTGCATGTTCTCCCTGTGCCTGCGTGGGTTTCCTCCAGGTTCTCCGGTTTCCTCCCACACTCCAAAGACATGCTGGTAGGTGAAATGGCTCCTGTCTAAATTGTCCCTAGTATGTGTATGTATGAATGTGAGTTAGGGACCTTAGATTGTACGCCCCTTGAGGGTTAGGGACTGATGTGAATGTACACTATATATGAAAAAGCGCGGAGTACATTGATGGCGATATAGAAGTACCTGAAATAAATAAATTAAAATTTTTGCCGAGCGCAGTATGCAGCCTTGAGCCTTAAATTTTTGTGTTAAGGTGAGTGGTCGAGGACGGGGGGCCTAAAATTGTGGATGAGCCGCCTGCTTTTACCACCTCCCCCCACCCATGTGAACAAGCCCTTCCTGCAGAAAGGCTGCACTCTTTGTAGGTGAAGGCAGGACGCGGTAGAGCGGGTTGGGGGCGCCAGTCAGTTCGCAGTGGTGGTATGCAGCTGGCATGCTGTGAGTGCCTCAGATGTTCCTCGCTCTATGGAAAGGTGCCCTCAGGTCAAACATGAAATTCCATTTAAAGGGTCTCAGAGGACACATAATACCTGGCATGTGACTCTGACAAATAGCATGTGGCATGTGATTTTTACAAATAGGTGTTTTTTTTTTTTTTGTTTATTCATTCAAATAAATCATGTGATTTGCACAATCCTGTGGGTCTTGTTTGCTTCCTAATACTTGAGGGTTTTTTTTGCATTGCCTGGGATGCTATAGGCAAGGATTAGCGGGATCAGTTGGTTGTGATATGGATCTTTCCCAATGTAGCTGATTTTCTGTTTTTGTTTCTAATCTTAAAGCTGAAATTCGGACAAAAAAAGCATTAATTTAAATATATTCCTAATTTTCATATAAATATATTCCTCAGTAGCCACGCCGGATCTATATCCACTGTGTGTGCAGAAAACACCTTTGCAAACCCAAAGATGAGTCTAGCAGCAGTCGTTGATCGGTTGGTAAGGTGGATGAGTCTAGCACAGGGGTGGGCAAACTTTTTGACTTGAGGGCCGCAATGGGTTCATATATTGGACCCGGGGGCCGGACCAAGAGTAGATGAATGATGTGTATGTGTCATCTATAGTAAGTATAGTAATATTCCCCCATAGTAAGCATAGTAATTAATCCCCCATATAGTAATTCATCCCCCATATAGTAATTCATCCCCCATATAGTAATTCATCCCCCATAGTAATTCATCCCCCATATAGTAATTCATCCCCCATATAGTAATTCATCCCCCATATAGTAATTCATCCCCCATAGTAATTCATCCCCCATATAGTAATTCATCCCCCATAGTAATTCATCCCCCATATAGTAATTCATCCCCCATAGTAATTCATCCCCCATAGTAATTCATCCCCCCTATAGTAATTCATCCCCCATATAGTAATTCATCCCCCATATAGTAATTCATCCCCCCCATAGTAATTCATCCCCCATATTAATTCATCCCCCATATAGTAATTCATCCCCCATAGTAATTCATCCCCCATATAGTAATTCATCCCCCATAGTAATTCATCCCCCACAGTAATTCATCCCCCATATAGTAATTCATCCCCCCTATAGTAATTAATTCCCCATATTGTGTCAATTCACTTACCTTTGCTCCGCGCGTTCCTCACGCCGTGTTCCCGCGCCGTTCCGGTCTTCAGGGCGGACTGTGAGAGGAGAGGAGTTCGTCACGCTGCCCCGCCTACATCCTGACAGCCAATGTTGGTAAGGTGTATGAGTCTAGCAGCAGTCGCTGATCGGTCGGTAAGGTGTATGAGTCTAGCAGCAGTCGCTGATCAGTCTGTAAGGTGTATGAGTCTAGCAGCAGTCGCTGATCAGTCGGTAAGGTGTATGAGTCTAGCAGCAGTCGCTGATCGGTTGGTAAGGTGGTTGAGTCTAGCAGCAGTCGCTGATCGGTTGGTAAGGTGGATGAGTCTAGCAGCAGTCGCTGATCGGTCGGTAAGGTGGATGAGTCTAGCAGCAGTCGCTGATCGGTTGGTAAGGTGGTTGAGTCTAGCAGCAGTCGCTGATCGGTTGGTAAGGTGGATGAGTCTAGCAGCAGTCTCTGATCGGTTGGTAGGGTGTATGAGTCTAGCAGCAGTGGCTGATCGGTTGGTAAGGTGTATGAGTCTAGCAGCAGTCGCTGATCGGTTGGTAAGGTGTATGAGTCTAGCAGCAGTTGCTGATCGGTTGGTAAGGTGTATGAATCTAGCAGCAGTCGCTGATCGGTTGGTAAGGTGTATGAGTCTAGCAGCAGTCGCTGATCAGTTGGTAAGGTGTATGAATCTAGCAGCAGTCGCTGATCGGTTGGTAAGGTGTATGAGTCTAGCAGCAGTCGCTGATCGGTTGGTAAGGTGTATAAGTCTAGCAGCAGTCGCTGATCGGTTGGTAAGGTGTATGAGTGTAGCAGCAGTCTCTGATCGGTTGGTAGGGTGTATGAGTCTAGCAGCAGTCGCCGATCGGTTGGTAAGGTGTATGAGTCTAGCAGCAGTCGCTGATCGGTTGGTAAGGTGTATGAATCTAGCAGCAGTTGCTGATCGGTTGGTAAGGTGTATGAGTCTACCAGCAGTCGCTGATCGGTTGGTAAGGTGTATGAGTCTAGCAGCAGTCGCTGATCGGTTGGTAAGGTGTATGAGTGTAGCAGCAGTCGCTGATCGGTTGGTAAGGTGTATGAGTCTAGCAGCAGTCTCTGATCGGTCGGTAAGGTGGATGAGTCTAACAGCAGTCGCTGATCGATTGGTAAGGTGTATGAGTGTAGCAGCAGTCGCTGATCGGTTGGTAAGGTGTATGAGTCTAGCAGCAGTCTCTGATCGGTTGGTAAGGTGTATGAGTCTAGCAGCAGTCGCTGATCGGTCGGTAAGGTGGATGAGTCTAGCAGCAGTCGCTGATCGGTTGGTAAGGTGGATGAGTCTAGCAGCAGTCGCTGATCGGTCGGTAGGGTGTACGAGTCTAGCAGCAGTCTCTGATCAGTTGGTAGGGTGTATGAGTCTAGCAGCAGTCGCTGATCGGTCGGTAAGGTGTATGAGTCTAGCAGCAGTCGCTGATCAGTCGGTAAGGTGTATGAGTCTAGCAGCAGTCGCTGATCAGTCGGTAAGGTGTATGAGTCTAGCAGCATTCGCTGATCGGTTGGTAAGGTGGTTGAGTCTAGCAGCAGTCGCTGATCGGTCGGTAAGGTGGATAAGTCTAGCAGCAGTCGCTGATCGGTTGGTAAGGTGGATGAGTCTAGCAGCAGTCGCTGATCGGTTGGTAAGGTGGTTGAGTCTAGCAGCAGTCGCTGATCGGTTGGTAAGGTGGATGAGTCTAGCAGCAGTCTCTGATCGGTTGGTAGGGTGTATGAGTCTAGCAGCAGTGGCTGATCGGTTGGTAAGGTGTATGAGTCTAGCAGCAGTCGCTGATTGGTTGGTAAGGTGTATGAGTCTAGGAGCAGTCGCTGATCGGTTGGTAAGGTGTATGAATCTAGCAGCAGTCGCTGATCGGTTGGTAAGGTGTATGAGTCTAGCAGCATTCGCTGATCGGTTGGTAAGGTGTATGAATCTAGCAGCAGTCGCTGATCGGTTGGTAAGGTGTATGAGTCTAGCAGCAGTCGCTGATCGGTTGGTAAGGTGTATGAGTCTAGCAGCAGTCGCTGATCGGTTGGTAAGGTGTATGAGTGTAGCAGCAGTCGCTGATCGGTTGGTAAGGTGTATGAGTCTAGCAGCAGTCGCTGATCGGTTGGTAAGGTGTATGAGTCTAGCAGCAGTCTCTGATCGGTTTGGTAGGGTGTATGAGTCTAGCAGCAGTGGCTGATCGGTTGGTAAGGTGTATGAGTCTAGCAGCAGTCGCTGATCGGTTGGTAAGGTGTATGAGTCTAGCAGCAGTCGCTGATCGGTTGGTAAGGTGTATGAATCTAGCAGCAGTCGCTGATCGGTTGGTAAGGTGTATGAGTCTAGCAGCAGTCGCTGATCGGTTGGTAAGGTGTATGAATCTAGCAGCAGTCGCTGATCGGTTGGTAAGGTGTATGAGTCTAGCAGCAGTCGCTGATCGGTTGGTAAGGTGTATGAGTCTAGCAGCAGTCGCTGATCGGTTGGTAAGGTGTATGAGTGTAGCAGCGGTCGCTGATCGGTTGGTATGGTGTATGAGTCTAGCAGCGGTCTCTGATCGGCTGGTAGGGTGTATGAGTCTAGCAGCAGTCGCTGATCGGCTGGTAGGGTGTATGAGTCTAGCAGCAGTTGCTGATCGGTTGGTAAGGTGTATGAGTCTACCAGCAGTCGCTGATCGGTTAGTAAGGTGTATGAGTCTAGCAGCAGTCTCTGATCGGTTGGTAAGGTGTATGAGTCTAGCAGCAGTCGCTGATCGGTTGGTAAGGTGTATGAGTCTAGCAGCAGTCGCTGATCGGTTGGTAAGGTGTATGAGTGTAGCAGCAGTCGCTGATCGGTTGGTAAGGTGTATGAGTCTAGCAGCAGTCTCTGATCGGTCGGTAAGGTGGATGAGTCTAACAGCAGTCGCTGATCGGTTGGTAAGGTGTATAAGTGTAGCAGCAGTCGCTGATCGGTCGGTAAGGTGTATGAGTCTAGCAGCAGTCTCTGATCGGTTGGTAAGGTGTATGAGTCTAGCAGCAGTCGCTGATCGGTCGGTAAGGTGGATGAGTCTAGCAGTAGTCGCTGATCGGTTGGTAAGGTGGATGAGTCTAGCAGCAGTCGCTGAACGGTCGGTAGGGTGTACGAGTCTAGCAGCAGTCTCTGATCGGTTGGTAGGGTGTACGAGTCTAGCAGCAGTCGCCGATCGGTTGGTAAGGTGTATGAGTCTAGCAGCAGTCGCCGATCGGTTGGTAAGGTGTATGAGTCTAGCAGCAGTCGCTGATCGGTTGGTAAGGTGTATGAGTAGCAGCAGTCGCTGATCGGTTGGTAAGGTGTATGAGTCTAGCAGCAGTCGCTGATCGGTTGGTAAGGTGGTTGAGTCTAGCAGCAGTTGCTGATCGGTTGGTAAGGTGGTTGAGTCTAGCAGCAGTCGCTGATCGGTTGGTAAGGTGGTTGAGTCTAGCAGCAGTTGCTGATCGGTCGGTAAGGTGTATGAGTCTAGCAGCAGTCGCTGATCGGTCGGTAAGGTGTATGAGTCTAGCAGCAGTCGCTGATCGGTTGGTAGGGTGTATGAGTCTAGCAGCAGTCGCTGATCGGTCGGAAAGGTGTATGAGTCTAGCAGCAGTCGCTGATCGGTTGGTAAGGTGTATGAGTCTAGCAGCAGTCGCTGATCGGTTGGTAAGGTGTATGAATCTAGCAGCAGTCGCTGATCGGTTGGTAAGGTGTATGAGTCTAGCAGCAGTCGCTGATCGGTTGGTAAGGTGTATGAGTCTAGCAGCAGTCGCTGATCGGTTGGTAAGGTGTATGAGTCTAGCAGCAGTCGCTGATCGGTTGGTAAGGTGTATGAGTCTAGCAGCAGTCGCTGATCGGTTGGTAAGGTGTATGAGTCTAGCAGCAGTCGCTGATCGGTTGGTAAGGTGTATGAGTTTAGCAGCAGTCGCTGATCGGTTGGTAAGGTGGTTGAGTCTAGCAGCAGTCGCTGATCGGTTGGTAAGGTGGTTGAGTCTAGCAGCAGTCGCTGATCGGTTGGTAAGGTGTATGAGTCTAGCAGCAGTCGCTGATCGGTTGGTAAGGTGTATGAGTCTAGCAGCAGTCTCTGATCGGTTGGTAGGGTGTATGAGTCTAGCAGCAGTCGCTGATCGGTTGGTAGGGTGTATGAGTCTAGCAGCAGTCGCTGATCGGTTGGTAAGGTGGTTGAGTCTAGCAGCAGTTGCTGATCGGTCGGTAAGGTGTATGAGTCTAGCAGCAGTCGCTGATCGGTCGGTAAGGTGTATGAGTCTAGCAGCAGTCGCTGATCGGTTGGTAGGGTGTATGAGTCTAGCAGCAGTCGCTGATCGGTCGGAAAGGTGTATGAGTCTAGCAGCAGTCGCTGATCGGTTGGTAAGGTGCATGAGTCTGGCAGCAGCATTCATAATAGAATGAAGAGAGGATAGCCTGTGTAGCGGTAGACCAGCGAGGAGGGAGTTGCAGTAATCTGCCATCATATAGTATATTTGTTTCATTTATTACTGTTCTTTTGCATTATATTGCTGTAGGCTAAAAACTTGATAAATCTCTTCCAATGCATTCAAAAAAATGTAACCTGAACTGAAAGTTGGCTTTATCCCGAGATGCAGCTTGCAGAGCACAATTGTCGGTGAGATATATAACCCAAGTGGGATCCCATCAGTACATAAAACCAGAGCGCCGCGATTTGTATGTAAATATCAGCGCTGTCACAGAGGGAGTTTGATGTGAATGTCACAGTAGATAGAGATGTGTAATATGCAGCAAATGAGGACGAAATTCAAACTACGACGCAGGCCAAATGACTGGCTCTCAACAGCTGCTGGTGAATCCATTAGGCTGCCTTTCAAATGGAAGGGTTATCTGACTGCAGCGTCGTCTTCTACGAAGGAATACGGTCAGAAGACTTCAAATAACTGTAATTCTGGGGGCCTTGAAGCGGAAGTCCACTTTAGACTGTCTACATAGCATGTCATTGTTTCTTCTCTTGAAGAGGGGCCGTCATCGGCATGTAACCAAACCCGTGTGAATGACATGTGTGTAAACACGGCCTGCAAATGCCATTTTACCAAATGATTGGATAGCCAAGACAATGTAGTCCAGTCTGCATCGGCGTCCCTAGGGTTGGTGTCACCCGGTGCGATAACACTTGGTGACACCCCCTACGAAGATCCCCACAGAATGGATCGGATCTGCGGATTGAGCATAATGGATCGGAGGGAGAGGGATTTATCACATGCTGCTCTATACCCAGAAGTACCTCTTGGCAGATGAGTGGAACATTTAAAGGGCAACTGTAGGTGGGAATGCCCCTTTTCACAATTGCACATTATAGCGAACTTACTTCAAGGTGTATAACAACGTAGTGCAGCGCTAGAAATGATAAATGTAATAAATTGCCTTTATGATAAAACTAATAAAAGTTCATTGGTATAAAAATCTAAAAAGATCCAGTGACAATCGTGCTCTGAAGGTGATTACTTCAGAGATATTCCGGTGCTCCTGCTGATGGAATTAATAAAATTGCGCACTCACCAGATGCGCAATTTTTATGCGCATATATATAAGTATAGATGTCCTCTCAATGGGATCAGGGTTGAACAGGTGAAAAGTAATCCTCCCTCTGAAGGGTAGATATCACAGCGGGCGTTTCTAGGGTTTAAAGCTGATCCAAGACAGCCAGGGGTCCCTTACAGGGTGTGACGGGAGTGGCTTTTGGCAGATGAGTGGAACATTTAAAGGGCAACTGTAGGGTGGGAATGCCCCTTTTCACAATTGCACATTATGGCGAACTTACTTCAAGGTGTATAACAACGTAGTGCAGCGCTAGAAATGATAAATGTAATAAAATTCCTTTATGATAAAACTAATAAAAGTTCATTGGTCTAAAAATCTAAAAAGATCCAAAGTGACAATCGTGCTCTGAAGGTGATTACTTCACAGATATTCCGGTGCTCCTGCTGATGGAATTAATAAAATTGCGCACTCACCAGATGCACAATTTTTATGCGCATATATATATAAGTATAGATGTCCTCTCAATGGGATCAGGGTAGAACAGGTGAAAAGTAATCCTCCCTCTGAAGGGTAGATATCACAGTGGGCGTAGGGTTTAAAGCCGATCCAAGACAGCCAGAGGTCCCTTACAGCAGCGTTTTTCAACCACTGTGCCGCGGCACACTAGTGTGCCGTGAGATATTGTCTGGTGTGCCGTGGGAAAAATTGCAATTTTATTCGTAACATGTGGCCTCGGCTCACAAATAGACCAATCATTAGAACAGCAATGGGCAAATTACGGCCCGCGGGCCGTATACGGCCCGGCGGACCTTTTAATCCAGCCCGCGGAGCGTGATACTGTCAGGATGATCTGTCCCCCTCGACGTATCTGCGCATGTGCCGGAGATCGCCGATCGGCTGCTAATGCCTGAAACTGGCACATGCGCAGATACGTCGAGGGGGACAGATCCTCATAGGAGGCAGATTTTCATGCTACACCGGAACGGCGAGAGGAACGCGCAGAGCAAAGGTAAGTGAATTGACACAGGGGGGGCTTGGGGACTTAATATGGGGGATGAATTAATATGGGGGATGAATTACTATGGGGGATGAATTACTATGGGGGATGAATTACTATATGGGGGATGAATTACTATGGGGGATGAATTACTATAGGGGGGATGAATTACTATGGGGGATGAATTACTATATGGGGGATGAATTACTATAGGGGGGATTAATTACTATAGGGGGGATGAATTACTATGGGGGATGAATTACTATATGGGGGATGAATTACTATATGGGGGATGAATTACTATAGGGGGGATGAATTACTATATGGGGGGTGAATTACTATGGGGATGAATTACTATGGGGGATGAATTACTATATGGGGGATGAATTACTATGGGGGATGAATTACTATATGGGGGATGAATTACTATATGGGGGATGAATTACTATGGGGGATGAATTACTATGGGGGATGAATTACTATATGGGGGATTAATTACTATGGGGGATGAATTACTATGGGGAATGAATTACTATATGGGGGATGAATTACTATGGGGGATGAATTACTATATGGGGGATTAATTACTATGGGGGATGAATTACTATATGGGGGATTAATTACTATGGGGGATGAATTACTATATGAGGGATGAATTACTATGGGGGATGAATTACTATATGGGGGATTAATTACTATGGGGGATGAATTACTATATGGGGGATGAATTACTATATGGGGGATTAATTACTATGGGGGATGAATTACTATGGGGGATGAATTACTATGGGGGATGAATTACTATATGGGGGATGAATTACTATGGGGGATGAATTACTATATGGGGGATTAATTACTATGGGGGATGAATTACTATATGGGGGATTAATTACTATATGGGGGATTAATTACTATGGGGGAGGAATTACTATGGGGGATGAATTACTATATGGGGGATGAATTACTATGGGGGATGAATTACTATATGGGGGATGAATTACTATATGGGGGATGAATTACTATATGGGGGATGAATTACTATGCTTACTATGGGGGAATATTACTATACTTACTATGGATGACACATACACATCATTCATCTACTCTTGGTCTGGCCCCCGGGTCCAATATATGAACCCATTGCGGCCCTCAAGTCAAAAAGGTTTTCAATAAATTTTTTTAACATTTTCTAATGGTGGTGTGCCTCGTGATTTTTTTCATGAAAAAAGTGTGCCTTTGCACAAAAAAGTTTGAAAAACACTGCCTTACAGGGTGCGACGGAGTGACTTTTGGCAGATGAGTGGAACATTTAAAGGGCAACTGTAGGTGGGAATGCCCCTTTTCACAATTGCACATTATGGCGAACTTACTTCAAGGTGTATAACAACGTAGTGCAGCGCTAGAAATGATAAATGTAATAAATTGCCTTTATGATAAAACTAATAAAAGTTCATTGGTATAAAAATCTAAAAAGATCCAAAGTGACAATCGTGCTCTGAAGGTGATTACTTCAGAGATATTCCGGTGCTCCTGCTGATGGAAGTAATAAAATTGCGCACTCACCAGATGTGCAATTTTTATGCGCATATATATAAGAATAGATGTCCTCTCAATGGGATCAGGGTAGAACAGGTGGAAAGTAATCCTCCCTCTGAAGGGTAGATATCACAGCGGGTGTTTCTAGGGTTTAAAGCTGATCCAAGGCAGCCAGAGATCCCTTACAGGGTGTGACGGGAGTGACTTTTGGGAGTGGGGGGACCCCTGTATCATCTTCCCAAATTCTTATGTTTAACACACTCTGTGCCTGTTAAGGGGTACAGGGTGTGAATGTGAATGTATATTGTGTATTGGTGTGTTGTCCTTTGTTCTCTGCCATGTGGCTGTCCATTGTCCTCTGCCATGTGCTGCATCCCATTGTTCTGTGTCTTGGTTGGGTGGGGGGGTGTTTCCTGTAGTCCTTCCCACTGATGGGGCGGGCTGATGATGTGTTTCCTGTCCCTGGTTGTGTTTCCCCGCCCTGTGTATACATCTTGTGTGTGTGTAAGAATAAAGGAGTTGACTTCCTGTCTTAAGAAGAGTCTTGTGCTGTCTTACTTTCCTGCATGATCAGCGGTGGGGTCCGGTTCCGTTACACAGGGTATGGTGGATGAGGTATCCTGGGTAGACAGGCGATCCCCTCTCTGGGTACCGAGATGGACCTTACATGGGTTTCTGCGAATAAATACACTCCATTGAAATTGGAGCGTGCAAAATCTGGGGCAACTCTGTTCTCCCTGGGTTAGCCATTAGGTAAAAGAGGTTTTTGATTTTACCAAAAAAAAACTCTACTCTCTGGAGATTTTTTTAATCCCATTAAGTTAAGTTTTAAAAACAAACCGGTTGTGTGCCCTGCAGGGGCGGACTGACAACTCATGGGGCCCCCGGGCAATAGGGGATTATGTGGCCCCAAAAAAGCCTATGAGAAAGCCAATGAAAGGTACCAGGGGCATCTCATGGGGCCCCCTGCTGACCCTGGGCGCTCGAGCGGTCAGTCCGCCACTGGTGTCCTGTATTGGTTATTCACAGGTTGAACTAGGTGGATGAATGGAGGCACGTGTGGCTAGCAGGGGCGGACTGACCATTTGGAAACTAGGGCCTGGGGTCAGTAGGGGGCCCCATGAGATGCCCCTGGTACTTTTTTCATAGGCTTTTTTGAGTTTGGGCAAGGACACAGGGGCCCCATGATCCCCTATAGCCCGGGGCCCCATGAGTTGTCAGTCCGCCCCTGGTGGCTAGATAACAACGCACAAAGGAAGCTCAAGTTCGGTATTTTAGGTGAGTAATGAAAAGTGAAGGAAGGTGACTTCAGGCTGATAGGAGGTATTGAATGTAAATGTACAGCTAATGGTAGCGGAAGTTTTGCGGCCGCTCTGATTCGATTCCGATTACTTCTATCGCATCAGAAGAAGAGGATTCAGATGCAGGCAGTAAAGTCTGGCAGCTGAACGCTCATCGCTCGGTCTCATCCATCTGCTTTGTCTCTGTCCCACTGGTGGAAAACACCCTTTCTTCAGCCTCCAGGCATGAAATCAACTTCGACAAATCCTGATTTCACCTTACTGAGCTTCCCTACCATCTGTACAACATGCATGAGCGGCCCGAGGCTCAAGAACAATCCCCGAGCGAGCCTCCTCTCCAGCACCGACCCCAGCGCCTTCCACTTAGCAACTTCATTAATAATGGATCCCATAAACATGGGAGTCCATCTCCCCCCAACTCATTTATCTGCCAGACAAAGGGAGTCTATTAAGGCTGCACGGGACACAAAGGGAGAGGGCACTGACCTGGGCAGTTCCAGGCAAATGACGCAGCTTTTTATGTAAAAATCACTTTAAATGACTGCAAAGCAGCATCGTGTACACCAGCTCCATATTGGTTCTCCAGCTGGGACAAATTTTCCTGCATTTACATTTACAGTCAGGTCCATAAATATTGGGACATGGACACAATTCTAACATTTTTGGCTCTATACACCACCACAATGGATTTGAAATGAAACGAACAAGATGTGCTTTAACTGCAGACTGTCAGCTTTAATTTGAGGGTATTTACATCCAAATCAGGTGAACGGTGTAGGAATTACAACAGTTTGCATATGTGCCTCCCACTTGTTAAGGGACCAAACGTAATGGGACAATTGGCTTCTCAGCTGTTCCATGGCCAGGTGTGTGTTATTCCCTCATTATCCCAATTACAATGAGCAGATAAAAGGTCCAGAGTTCATTTCAAGTGTGCTATTTGCATTTGGAATCTGTTGCTGTCAACTCTCAAGATGAGATCCAAAGAGCTGTCACTATCAGTGAAGCCATCATTAGGCTGAAAAAGCAAAACAAACCCATCAGAGAGATAGCAAAAACATTAGGCGTGGCCAAAACAACTGTTTGGAACATTCTTAAAAAGAAGGAACGCACCGGTGAGCTCAGCAACACCAAAAGACCCGGAAGACCACGGAAAACAACTGTGGTGGATGACCGAAGAATTCTTTCCCTGGTGAAGAAAACACCCTTCACAACAGTTGGCCAGATCAAGAACACTCTCCAGGAGGTAGGTGTATGTGTGTCAAAGTCACCAATCAAGAGAAGACTTCACCAGAGTGAATACAGAGGGTTCACCACAAGATGGAAACCATTGGTGAGCCTCAAACACAGGAAGGCCAGATTAGAGTTTGCCAAAAGACATGTAAAAAAGCCTTCACAGTTCTGGAACAACATCCTATGGACAGAGGAGACCGACATCAACTTGTACCAGAGTGATGGGAAGAGAAGAGTATGGAGAAGGAACTGCTCATGATCCTAAGCATACCACCTCATCAGTGAAGCATGGTGGTGGTAGTGTCATGGCGTGGGCATGTATGGCTGCCAATGGAACTGCTTCTCTTGTATTTATTGATGATGTGACTGCTGACAGAAGCAGCCGGATGAATTGTGAAGTGTTTCGGGAATATTATCTGCTCATATTCAGCCAAATGCTTCACAACTCATTGGACGCTTCACAGTGCAGATGGACAATGACCCAAAGCAGACTGCAAAAGCAACCAAAGAGTTTAAGGGAAAGAAGTGGAATGTTATGCAATGGCCAAGTCAATCACCTGACCTGAATCCGATTGAGCATTTCACTTGCTGAAGACAAAACTGAAGGGAAAATGCCCCAAGAACAAGCAGGAACTGAAGACAGTTGCAGTAGAGGCCTGGCAGAGCATCACCAGGGATGAAACCCAGCGTCTGGTGATGTCTATGCGTTCCACACTTCAGGCTGTCATTGACTGCAAAGGATTTGCAACCAAGTATTAAAAAGTGAAAGTTTGATTTATGATTATTATTCTGTCCCATTACTTTTGGTCCCTTAACAAGTGGGAGGTACATATGCAAACTGTTGTAATTCCTACACCGTTCACCTGATTTGGATGTAAATACCCTCAAATTAAAGCTGACAGTCTGCAGTTAAAGCACATCTTGTTCGTTTCATTTCAAATCCATTGTGGTGGAGTATAGAGCCAAAAATGTTAGAATTGTGTCGATGTCCCAATATTTATGGACCTGACTGTATGTGCAATAAATGGAGTTGTTCGAAAAAAAAGTCTTAAATGGGTTGAATCAGGGGCGGACTGACCATTTGGAAACTCGGGCCCGGGCTCAGTAGGGGGCCCCATGAGATGCCCCTGGAACCTTTTTCATAGGCTTTTTTGAGTTTGGGCGAGGACACAGGGGCCCCATGATCCCCTATTGCCCGGGGGCCCCATGAGTTGTCAGTCCGCCCCTGGGTTGAATATGGATTCACAAGAAGTGTGAAGGGGGGGGAGGAGGGGCAGTGTGCGGTACGTAGTGAAGGGGGGCTCAATTGACATACGATACCATTGGTGGAGAAGCCATTTTTGCATGCCTTAAAGTGGGCCTGAAAGTGAAATGTTCTATTTTATAGGGGACATCTAACAAGTTTATTGTGCCTAAGCAGAACCCCCAAAAAATTACCTTTGACCCTGAATTCCTCCTGAAAAAATAGAAGAGCACTTCCTAGCATGAGCCTGTGCCTAGGCACTTTGTGTACAGACTCATAGCTGTATCATTTAAGGCAGCGTTTCTCACCCTTTTTTTCAGCCGCAGCACCCTTTATAAGTATGCAGAATGTGGAGGCCCCCCCGGTCTACAATGACAAAAATGTAAATGTTACTTGTCAATGGGAAACGTGAACCTGGGACAATGCATGCAACCGCCTTGATGACAATTAGAAGCCCCCCATCACATCAGAGCCCTCCCTTAACATAAGAGATCTCCCATCACATCTGAGGTCCCCCTATAACATCAGAGGTCCACCTATCACATCAGAGCCCCCTTCACATCAGAGTTCTCCTATCACATAAAAGCCCCCTCTTAACATCAGAGGCCCCCTATCACATCAGAGCCCTTCCTTAAAATCAGAGTCCCCCATCTCATTAGAGGTCCCCTATCACATCAGAGGTCCCATATCACACCAAAGCCCTTCCTTAAAATCAGAGGTCCCCAT
Source organism: Staurois parvus (assembly GCF_062004578.1). Lineage (NCBI taxonomy): Eukaryota > Metazoa > Chordata > Amphibia > Anura > Ranidae > Staurois > Staurois parvus. The sequence continues at coordinate 276,719 of NW_028319100.1, forward strand.
CAAATCAGAGCTCCCCTATCACATCAGAGTCCCCCCATCAAATCAGAGCTCCCCTATCACATCAGAGTCCCCCCATCAAATCAGAGCTCCCCTATCACATCAGAGCTCCCCTATAACATCAGAGGTCCACCTATCACATCAGAGCCCACTTCACATCAGAGTCCTCCTATCACATTAAAGCCCTCCCTTAACATCAGAGGTCCCCTATCACATCAGAGCCCTCCCTTAACATCAGAGGTCCCCATCAAATCAGAGCTCCCCTATCACATCAGAGTTCCCCCATCACATCAGAGGTCTCCTATCACATCAGAGGTCTCCTATCACATCAGAGCCCTCCCTTAACATCAGAAGTCCCCTATCACATCAGAGCTCCCCTATCACATCAGAAGTCCCCTATCACATCAGAGGTCCACCTATCACATCAGAGCCCACTTCACATCAGAGTCCTCCTATCACATTAAAGCCCTCCCTTAACATCAGAGGTCCCCTATCACATCAGAGCCCTCCCTTAACATCAGAGGTCCTCTATCACATCACAGCCCTCCATTAACATCAGAGGTCCCCATCACATCAGAGCCCTCCGATCAATCTTGGACACCAACAGCACAGGAGAAGGGATAGTCTCTCACTTCCTGAGGGTCAGAATACTGGTACCAACGGCATTCACCAAATGGATTGTAGTTGCATTCCTAAAGGCACCCCAACACCCCTTGCCAATGCACTGCAACCCATTGTAAGAAAGTACTATGCATTGAGGTGCATTTAAAAAAAAAAAAAAAGGATCCAATCACAGCGATCATGTGATTGGGACGCTACCTCCTGGCATTGTCACCTACTGAAAATGCCGCCGGTGGGCGCTCGGAAGAAATAATTTCCTTTCTTAACCTAAATTTTTACTACTCAAAATATGGATACCGGGGGGGGGGGGGAGATTTACTGAAACCAGAGAGTGCAAAACCTGGTGCAGCTCTGAATGGAAACCAATCAGCTTCCAGGTTTTATTGCCAAAGCTTAAGTTAACAAGCTAAAGTTAGAAGCTGATTGGCTCTCATGCACGGCTGCTCCAGTTTCTGAGTGCTCCAGTTTTAGTAACACCCCCCCCCCCCCCCCCCCCATGTCACTACACAGGGGACAGGTTGTATGTGAAGCGCAACGCTCGCGGTTTCACGTCTCCATGAACATCAGGATAATCACAGTTTACAGCGAGTGGACACTTTGTATCTGGATGTCTCATTTAAATTTGGATGGATATATTCTACACCTGACTCCTATCAATCACAGTGTCTGGATCCTATCACTGAACCCCCCCCCCCCCCCCCCAGGGACTCAGAGATTAAATAGGATTTTCTCTGCAAAATGACTATAGCAAGTGGAATTTAACAGGATAGTAAATAACTGTGACACAAATAACCCAGAGATAGGAAAAAAAAACAATTTTGTAAAACAATGTAGCACTAAAGCTGGCGACAGGTTTGGACAGGTATTCTACCCTGCATGCCTAGGAGCTGCCTTGGCCAATCATCTAACCAAAAGAACAAATGGGCCTTTGGATTCAAATTTTCTAAGCCTAGGTTCATACTATGAATCGCACAGGAAGCAAATCGCATCCCTGTGCAATTCACATACAATTCAGTGAGCAATCCTGACAATAGAGGTGCGATCTGAGCCCATTCATTTTGAAGTGGCTCAAATCGCACTGCATCGCAGCAAAGTCATGCGTGCAACAATTTTAGAAATGCATTGCAGCCGGATCGCACGGTCGTTTTGTACCATGCGTTCCGGTTCAGGCAAGCGTACTGCGTTTGCAACCTGGAGTATCGTTAACATTGCACTGAAGCCCGCTGGAGATCGCAAGGGCAGTGCGATTTGAATGTGGTGCTGGAAATGCGCACAGATTGCGGGTTTCCTGCACTGTGTTCTAGTGTGAACCTGGACTTAGGGTCACTGGGCACACTGGCTCCAGGTCAGCAGAGGGGCTCCTCTCATGAACAAGGAAAGAACCCATCCAAACAAAACCCATTCAAAGCCTCACTACTGTAGCATACAGGTGAAACTCGAAAAATTAGAATCTGGTGCAAAAGTTCATTTATTTCAGTGCAGCAACTGAAAAGGTGACACTAATATATGAGACTCATTACATGCAAAGCAAGATAGTTCAAGCCGTGATTTGTCATCATTGTGATGATTATGGCTTTCAGCTCATGAAAACCCCAAATCCACAATCTCAGAAAATGAGAATATTCCATGCAATCAATAAAACAAGGATTGTACATAGAACAATATCGGACCTCTGAAAAGTAGAAGCTGCATATGTACTCAGTACTTGGTTTGGGCCCCTTTTGCAGCAATTACTGCCTCAATGCGGCGTGGCATGGAAGCTATCAGCCTGTGGTACTGCTGAGGTGTTATGGAAGACCAGGATGCTTCAATAGCGGCCTTCAGCTCTTCTGCATTGTTCGGTCTCATGTCTCTCATCTTTCTCTTGGCAATGCCCCATAGATTCTCTATGGGGTTCAGGTCAGGCGAGTTTGCTGGCCAATCAAGCACAGTAATCCCACGGTCATTGAACCAGGTTTTGGTGCTTTTGGCAGTGTGGGCGGTGCCAAGTCCTGCTGGAAAATGAAGTCAGCATCCCCATAAAGCTCGTCTGCGGAAGGAAGCATGAAGTGCTCCAAAATCTCCTGGTAGACGGCTGCGGTGACCCTGGACTTAATGAAGCACAGTGGACCAACACCAGCAGATGACATGGCTCCCCAAATCAACACAGACTGTGGAAAATTCACACTGGACTTTGAGCATCTTGCAGTGTGTGCCTCTCCATTCTTCCTCCATACTCGGGGTCCTTGTGCCTCTCCATTCTTCCTCCATACTCGGGGTCCTTGGGCCTCTCCATTCTTCCTCCATACTCGGGGGGTCCTTGGGCCTCTCCATTCTTCCTCCATACTCGGGGGTCCTTGTGCCTCTCCATTCTTCCTCCATACTCGGGGTCCTTGGGCCTCTCCATTCTTCCTCCATACTCGGGGGGTCCTTGGGCCTCTCCATTCTTCCTCCATACTCGGGGGTCCTTGGGCCTCTCCATTCTTCCTCCATACTCGGAGGGTCCTTGGGCCTCTCCATTCTTCCTCCATACTCGGGGTCCTTGGGCCTCTCCAATCTTCCTCCATACTCGGGGTCCCTGTGCCTCTCCATTCTTCCTCCATACTTGGGGTCCCTGTGCCTCTCCATTCTTCCTCCATACTCGGGGTCCTTGGGCCTCTCCATTCTTCCTCCATACTCGGGGTCCTTGATCCTCTCCATTCTTCCTCCATACTCGGGGTCCTTGGGCCTCTCCATTCTTCCTCCATACTCGGGGTCCTTGGGCCTCTCCATTCTTCCTCCATACTCGGGGTCCTTGGGCCTCTCCATTCTTCCTCCATACTCGGGGTCCTTGGGCCTCTCCATTCTTCCTCCATACTCGGGGTCCTTGGGCCTCTCCATTCTTCCTCCATACTCAGGGTCCTTGGTTTCCAAATGAGATGCAAAAGTTGCTCTCATCAGAAAAGAGGACTTTGGACCACTGAGCAACAGACCAGGTCTGTTTTTCTTTAGCCCAGGTAAGACGCTTCTGACGTTGTTTGTTGTTCAGGAGCGGCTTGACAAGAGGAATACGACATTTGAAGCCCATGTCCAGGATCCATCTGTATGTGGTGGCTCTTGATGCACTGACTCCAGCCTCAGTCCACTCCTTGTGAAAGTCCCCAACACTTTTGAATGGCCTTTTCCTGACAATCCTCTCCAGGCTGTGGTCATCCCTGCTGCTTGTGCACCTTTTTCTTCCACACTTTTCCCTTCCACATAACTTTCTATTAATGTGCTTTGATACAGCACTTTGGGAACATCCAACGTCTTCTGCAATGACCTTTTGAGGCTTTCCCTCCTTATGGAGGGTGTCAGTGATGGTGTCAGGTCAGCAGTCTTTCCCATGATTGTGATTCCTACTGAACCAGACTGAGAGACCATTTAAAGGCTCAGGAACCCTTTGCAGGTGTTATGGCTCAATGAGCTGATTAGAGTGGGACACTTTGAGCCGAGAATATTCCACCTTTTCACAATATTCTCATTTTCTGAGATTGTGGATTTGGGGTTTTCATGAGCTGTAAGCCATAATCATCACAATGATGACAAATCACGGCTTGAACTATCTTGCTTTGCATGTAATGAGTCTATCTCATATATTAGTGTCACCTTTTAAGTTTCTGCACTGAAATAAATGAACTTTTGTACCATATTCTAATTTTTTGAGTTTCACCTGTATACTGTATGCGTTTTCTTGCACTTCTTTGCATGTTGTTGCTCTTTGCACACGGGGCAGCCCATTGTAGCATGCCATCTAACTTCATGTATGTTTTTGAGCTTCCATACGTTTTTGCTACATTTACCGCAGATTCTTGTGGCTCCCGCTCGGCACATTTGGGGTGCCATTAACAATGATTGGCATCGCAAGCACGGCATGCATGTGACTAAGACATCAATTACCAGAGTACTGGCACCTGTATCAACAGAGAAGCCGTTTATAAACATCACCGCTGACAATTTATTGTGCTGATTCCATTTAATTACTGTGTTCCGGGCCTTGTGGAGTAATTGTGTTTCATAAATCAATGGGTGGCCACGGCAGAAAGCCCGGTGCTCTGCAATGATCCATTTCTTGCTCCAATCGTACTTCGGTACTGCGACTTTCATTAAGACTCCTATTGATCCTTTAATAATTTGCAAGGGAACATTCATTATCTGTACTAAATCTCTAAAATGTACCTAATTATTCTGCAAACCTCCCGGAAAGCTCATCAACGCCTTTTTTTCTTACATTTTATTCATTTAACATTTCTGCTGTAAATTCTTCATTTGATCTTTATTGATTATAACTTATTATTTTTTTCTTTGCTTCCCCTGACTCGTCCGTTTTAAAACAGATTTCACTAGTTGGTGTTCATAGACAGGTTGAAATCTAAGCCTTGGTCCTTCTAGGTAGGTGAGGTTGGAACCATCAGTGATAATAGAGGCAGAACACAAAACGGGTTTCATTCACTTCATTCTGTCTGACACTTTGCCAGCCTACTCTTTCTGGAAAGGTGATCAGGGCCGGGAGGGGCGGCAGGGCTGGATCTAGCCTATCTGTGCTGGGGGTGCACTATGAAAAAACATCAGGGAGCATAGTGTCAACACTGTATGAGGCACTAACAGTCCTTCACACGGTGTCACAACTTTGGAAACACTGGTATGTATTAGGCTGGTTTAGGATGATTTAAAAGAACCTGTGCCCCCTTATGTCAGATGTGCCCCTTTATATCAGGTTCCCATCAGAGTGCCCCCTTACATCAGGTGTCCCCATTAGAGTGCCCCCTTACATCAGGTGTCCCCATTAGAGTGCCCCCTTACATCAGGTGTCCCCATTAGAGTGCCCCCTTACATCAGGTGTCCCCATTAGAGTGCCCCATTATGTCAGAGTGCCCCCTTTATATCAGGTTCCCATCAGAGTGCCCCCTTACATCAGGTGTCCCCATTAGAGTGCCCCCTTATGTCAGATGGCCCCCTTTATATCAGGTTCCCATCAGAGTGCCCCCTTACATCAGGTGTCCACATTAAAGTGCCCCCTTACATCAGATGTCCTCATTAGAGTGCCCCATTATGTCAGATGGCCCCCTTTATATCAGGTTCCCATCAGAGTGGCCCCTTACATTAGGTGTCCCCATTATGTCAGAGTGCCCCCTTTATATCAGGTTCCCATCAGAGTGCCCCCTTACATCAGGTGTCCCCATTAGAGTGCCCCATTATGTCAGAGTGCCCCCTTTATATCAGGTTCCCATCAGAGTGCCCCCTTACATGAGGTGTCCCCATTAGAGTGCCCCATTATGTCAGATGGCCCCCTTTATATCAGGTTCCCATCAGAGTGTCCCCTTACATCAGGTGTCCCCATCAGAGCGCCCCCTTTACTTAAGTGTCCCATAAATGTCCACCATACACCAGAGTCCATCTTAGGATTTCCCTTCACATCTGAGTCCACCTTACATCCAGGTACCCATCAGAGTCCCCCTTTACATCAGGTCCCCATCAGAGTGCCCCCTTACATCAGGTACACATCAGAGTTCCCCTTTACATCAGATGTCGCCATCAGAGTTCCCCTTTACATCAGATGTCGCCATCAGAGTGCCCCCTTACACCAGGTGTCCCCATTAGAGCGACCCCTTTACTTAAGTGTTACCATAAATGTCTACCATACACCAGAGTCCATCTTAGGAGTCCCCTTCTTATCTGGGTCCCCATCTGAGCCTACCTTACATCCAGGTCCCCATCAGAGTCCCCCTTTACATCAGGTCCCCATCAGAGTGCCCCCTTACATCAGGTACCCATCAGAGTCCCCCTTTACATCAGGTTCCCATCAGAGTTCCCCTTACATCAGATGTCCCCATCAGAGTCCCCCTTACATCAGGTGTCCCTATCAGAGTTCCCCCCAGGGGCGGACTGACCATTTGGAAACTCGGGCACTGCCCGAGGGCCCCGGGGTCAGTAGGGGGCCCCATGAGATGCCCCTGGTACCTTTTTCATAGGTTTTTGAGTTTGGGCAAGGACACAGGGGCCCCATGATCCCCTATTGCCCGGGGGCCCCATGAGTTGTCAGTCCGCCCCTGGTTCCCCCTTACATCAGGTGCCCCCCATCAGAGTCCCCCCTTACACCAGGTGTCCCAATTCCCCATCAGAGTCCCCCCTTACACCAGGTGTCCCAATTCCCCATCAGAGTTCCCCCTTACATCAGGTGTTCGAATCAGAGTTCTCCCTTACACAGATTGTTACCATCAGAGTGCCTCCTTACATCAACTGTCTACATCAGACTGGCTCATGGATTAGTTGGATGAGCTCTAAGAGATCTGGGAGGGGCACAGCTAAAATATGGAGGGCACGGCCCACCCCAGCACACCCCTAGATCCGGCCCTGAGGGGCGACTGCCCTGGGCGCAGTGGGCATTTGGGGATTTAGAAGGGGGATTTGTACTAAGAGGGTGGACATGTGTAAGGATGGAGGATTTGGGGGGGTGAGGATTTGTGCTAGAAAGGATCATTGACGGGATTAGTGCTAGGAGGGGAAATTTGGGGGGGTGCTAGCAGAGGGGATTTGTCTTGGGAATGGGGGATTGAGAGAGGACTTATGCTCAGAGGGGAAATATGAGGGGTAGTGACTTTGTGCTAGGAAGGGGATTTGGGGAGGGAGAGGATTTGAACTGGAAGGTGGGATTTGTACTGGAAGAGGGGGAACTTTTGTTTATGGAGAATTCAGGCTTCCAAAAAGGGATTTATGCTTAGGGGGTAACTGTGGGAATTAGTACTCGAATTTTTGTGCAGGGGTGGGAGGGAATTTTGCTGACACATAACACTCATACATTTTTTGGGGGGATAACGCCGGTTAGCATCTTCGGCCTGGGTACTACATGGACCTTGTCCTGGCACTGATGGTGACATACCACATCAGAGGAAGATCACCACAAAACGCATTACATGGTATAAGTTTTAAGAGCCAATTAACAATCCCTATATTACAGACTCAAGATTTGGAGGTTCATCTTCTTATCGCTGCACCTTTGCAATTCAATTTCTGTTGGGGGGTGCTACCATTATTATTAAAGGCAAGAAATGAGATTATACACCTGTGAAACTTCACACCACGATCCCCTCTCATTCACCTTTCATGCTGCTGGGATTGCCCATATATCCATTCTTACTGGCGTGACGTGCTCCATTTAATATATCTGATTCGAGGTTGTAGTATTTAATATGACCCTTGGGTAGTACTGTTTCATTGTACAACTGAAACAACAGGCCGATATAAAAGGTCCGTTACCCCACATCTTATAATTGCTGCAAAGTCTCTCATTCCCACTCTTTGGGGACAGACCTCTCTTCCACCAGTGGTTCAATGGTTGCGTAGAGTAGATGATATCTGCCTTTTAGAAGAATTTACTCATGCTGCCAAGGAGTCTTGTGACGGGAGTCACTTTGGGTGGGGGGCCCATGGAACCCAGCTCACTTTGGAGAGGTGGGGGGACCCCTGTCTCAGCTCTCCATATCCCTATTATGTGTAAGTCACCCTGTGCCTGTTAGGGGTACAGGGTGATCTGTCTTAGTATTGTGTGGACATGTCCGGGAGATAGGTGGAGTGGGGGTTGCGGATTGTTTGATGTTGTGTAGCTGCATCCCATTGCTCTATTGTTTGTCAGGCGTGGGAGCAAACTATTATGGGATGTATGTGTTTATGTGTATTAGCTTAGTGGGGGGGGGGGGTGTCTCCAGCAGCCCTCCCTCCTGATGGGACTCTCTGCTTGTGTGTCTCTTGTTACTAAATGTAGATTGCACCGCCCTGTGTCATTAGGCAGGTAGGGGGGATTGTTCCCTTGAGTGTATATACAGTGGGGCAAAAAAGTATTTAGTCAGCCACCAATTGTGCAAGTTCTCCCACTTACAGAGATGAGAGAGGCCTGTAATTGGCATCATAGGGAGACCTCAACTATGAGAGACAAAATGAGAAAACAAATCCAGACAATCACATTGGCTGATCTGGAAAGAATTTATTTGCAAATTATGGTGGAAAATAAGTATTTGGTCACCTACAAACAAGCACGTTTTCTGGCTCTCACAGACCTGTACCTTCTTCTTTAAGAGGCTCCTCTGTCCTGCACTCATTACCTGTATCAATGGCACCTGTTTGAACTTGTTATTAGTATAAAAGACACCTGTCCACAACCTCAAACAGTCACACTCCAAACTCCACTATGGTGAAGACCGAAGAGCTGTCAAAGGACACCAGAAACAAAATTGTAGACCTGCACCAGGCTGGGAAGATTGAATCTGCAATAGGCAAGCAGCTTGGTGTGAACAAATCAACTGTGGGAGCAATAATTAGAAAATGGAAGACATACAACACCACTGATAATCTCCCTCGATCTGGGGCTCCACGCAAGATCTCACCCCGTGGGGTCAAAATAATCACAAGAACGGTGAGCAAAAATGCCAGGACCACACGGGGGGACCTAGTGAATGACCTGCAGAGAGCTGGGACCAACGTAACAAAGGCTACCATCAGTAACACACTACGCCGCCAGGGACTCAGATCCTGCAGTGCCAGACGTGTCCCCCTGCTTAAGCCGGTACATGTCCGGGCCCGTCTGAAGTTTGCTAGAGAGCATTTGGATGATCCAGAAAAGGATTGGGAGAATGTCATATGGTCAGATGAAACCAAAATAGAACTGTTTGGTAGAAACACAACTCGTCGTGTTTGGAGGAGAGAGAACGCTAAGTTGCATCCAAAGAACACCATGCCTACTGTGAAACATGGGGGTGGCAACATCATGCTTTGGGGCTGTTTCTCCGCAAAGGGACCAGGACGACTGATCCATGTACAAGACAGAATGAATGGGGCCATGTATCGTGAGATTTTGAGTGCAAACCTCCTTCCATCAGCAAGGGCATTGAAGATGAAACGTGGCTGGGTCTTCCAACATGACAATGATCCCAAACATACCGCCCGGGCAACGAAGGAGTGGCTTCGTAAGAAGCATTTCAAGGTCCTGGAGTGGCCTAGCCAGTCTCCAGATCTCAACCCCATAGAAAACCTTTGGAGGGAGTTGAAAGTTCGTGTTGCCCAGCGACAGCCCCAAAACATCACTGCTCTAGAGGAGATCTGCATGGAGGATGGGCCAACATACCAGCAACAGTGTGTGCCAACCTTGTGAAGACTTCCAGGAAACGTCTGACCTCTGTCATTGCCAACAAAGGATATATAACAAAGTATTGAGAGGAACTTTTCATATTCACCAAATACTTATTTTCCACCATAATTTGCAAATAAATTCTTTCCAGATCAGCCAATGAGATTGTCTGGATTTGTTATCTCATTTTGTCTCTCATAGTTGAGGTCTCCCTATGATGCCAATTACAGGCCTCTCTCATCTTTGTAAGTGGGAGAACTTGTACAATTGGTGGGGACTAAATACTTTTTTGCCCCACTGTATCTTGTATCTGTGTTCAAATAAACTAGTCTACTTTCTGGCTTACTTCAAATCTGTGGTATCTGTTGTCGGTATTCAGACGGGGAAGCAGTATTCCAACGGAAATACCCAAGCGCATACTGGGACGGTTCCATTACAGATCTATAGTTCGACACTCCAACATATGGGCCTCCCCTTATCCCTTTTGCCTCACCTCCACCCCCTTCCCTATCCTCCACACCCTACCCCCTCTACCCACCCACCCTCTTGTTTATTTTTCCCCTGTCTTCCTCTGCCCTTAGGCTCTTGTGCTGCCCTTTTCTCTGACTTTTTTGTATGCTATCCCAGACCTTGAGACCTGCATTGTTAGTATAGGTGTTCGGGTTTCCTATTGTTTTTAGTATTCATCCAATAGTGATGTTCAGTGTCTTGTCTATGTTTTGTAATGAGTTTCGGGATTGTTCCCAAGTGCAGTACTCATGTGACTTAGTCTCAGTTGGTTTAATTTTTCCCACACATTTATGATGTTTTTCCTTTGTGTTTTCTGAACTAAATAAAACAAAAATTATATGAGATTGAACTAAATATAAAAACAAAATCCAGGCTGCACCATTTTTTTTCTTATCAGAGTCCCCTCTTGCATCAGGGTCCCCTTCAGTGTCCCATTTAAATTGTGATCCCCCTTATATTAGGGACCCCATCAGAGTTCCCCCTTACATCAGGGTCCCCATCAGTGTCCTCCCTTACATTAGACTCCCCACCGGAGCCCCCTCTTACATCAAGGTCCCCATCAGAGTCCCCCCTTACATCAGGGTCCCCTTCAGTGTCCCATTTAAATTGTGATCCCCCTTATATTAGGGACCCCATCAGAGTTCCCCCTTACATCAGGGTCCCCATCAGTGTCCTCCCTTACATTAGACTCCCCACCGGAGCCCCCTCTTACATCAAGGTCCCCATCAGAGTCCCCCTTACATCAGGGTCCCCATCAGTGTCCTCCCTTACATTAGAGTTCCCACCGGAGCGCCCTCTTACATCAAGGTCCCCATCAGAGTCCCCCTTACATCAGGGTCCCCATCAGTGTCCCATTTAAATCGTGATCCCCCTTATTTTAGGGACCCCATAAGAGTTCCCCCTTACATCAGGGTCCCCATCAGTGTCCTCCCTTACATTAGACTCCCCACCGGAGCCCCCTCTTACATCAAGGTCCCCATCAGAGTCCCCCCTTACATCAGGGTCCCCATCAGTGTCCTCCCTTACATTAGAGTTCCCACCGGAGCTCCCTCTTACATCAAGGTCCCCATCAGAGTCCCCCTTAAATCAGGGTCCCCATCAGTGTCCTCCCTTACATTAGAGTTCCCACCGGAGCGCCCTCTTACATCAAGGTCCCCATCAGAGTCCCCCTTACATCAGGGTCCCCATCAGTGTCCCATTTAAATCGTGATCCCCCTTATTTTAGGGACCCCATAAGAGTTCCCCCTTACATCAGGGTCCCCATCAGTGTCCTCCCTTACATTAGACTCCCCACCGGAGCCCCCTCTTACATCAAGGTCCCCATCAGAGTCCCCCCTTACATCAGGGTCCCCATCAGTGTCCTCCCTTACATTAGAGTTCCCACTGGAGCTCCCTCTTACATCAAGGTCCCCATCAGAGTCCCCCTTACATCAGGGTCCCCATCAGTGTCCTCCCTTACATTAGAGTTCCCACCGGAGCGCCCTCTTACATCAAGGTCCCCATCAGAGTCCCCCTTACATCAGGGTCCCCATCAGTGTCCTCCCTTACAGTAGAGTTCCCACCGGAGCACCCTCTTACATCAAGGTCCCCATCAGAGACCCCCCTTATATCAGGGTCCCCATCAGTGTCCTCCCTTACATTAGAGTTCCCACCGGAGCGCCCTCTTACATCAAGGTCCCCATCAGAGACCCCCCTTATATCAGGGTCCCCATCAGTGTCGTCCCTTACATTAGAGTTCCTACCAGAGCGCCCTCTTACATCAAGGTCCCCATCAGAGTCCCCCCTTACATCAGGGTCCCCATCAGTGTCCTCTCTTACATTAGACTCCCCACAAGAGCCCCCTCTTACATCAAGTTCCCCATCAGAGTCCCTCCTTACATCAGGGTCCCCATCAGTGTTCTCCCTTACATTAGAGTTCCCACCGGAGCCCCCTCTTACATCAAGGTCCCCATCAGAGTCCCCCCTTACATCAGGGTCCCCATCAGTGTCCTCCCTTACATTAGACTCCCCACCGGAGCCCCCTCTTACATCAAGGTCGCCATCAGAGTCCCTCCTTACATCAGGGTCCCCATCTGTTTCCTTCTTACATTAGAGTTCCCACCTGAGCCCCCTCTTACATCAAGGTCCCCATCACAGTCCCCCCTTACATCAAAGTCCCTGTCAGTACCCCCCCCCCCCCCCCGACATCAGAGTCCTTTCTTATTTCAGGGTCCCCAACAGAGTCCCCCCTACATTGGGGTTTCTATCAGAGTCCTCTTCAGTGTCCCCCCTTGGAGTCCCCACCAGAGTCTCCCTTTACATCACAGTCCCCACCAGCGTATTCCTTCACTTCAAGGTCTCTTAAAAAGCAGAAGAGACACTGACAAGAAAAAAAAGCATCAGCAGGCTTCTCCAGCAATACAGAAAAAAGTTCCAAAGTGTGGTGTTCATATGGCTGGCTACAGGTCAGTCATGAATCTTTGTCCAACTGTGATCTAGGTACGTGATGACGTCACCGTCGGAAGCCCCATCCGACGCGTTTCATCAATGGTGACGTATGGAGGATGGGCTGAAGGCAGGCCATCACGCAGTGGGCTAATAATCTATCGCAAAACATAAATATTTAACGCATTTGTTGAATAATGCATGTTTTTTTAATGAATTGACTACTTTTTAGATAAATACCACATGAGTTATTTTAACCACCTCCTGTCCGGCCGTTATATATAAACGGCCGGACGGTGGCAGTGCAGGGTCGGGTGGTTGTTTATAAACGGCCTCCCCGCACCCTGCTTGTGTGCGCTCCCTGGGAGCGCGCAGCACCGTGATCCAGTGCCCGCTGTGTCCTCCGGACACAGTGGAACACCGATCGTCCTACGGGACCTCTGTGCGAGGTCCTGATCATGTGATCACTGATTGGCCAATCAGTGATCACATGCAGAGTAGTAAGCAATGTGTCACTTCTGACATCATTGCTTACTATGTGCGAAATCTGTGAATGATCACAGAGGTTACATGGTACAGAACTATTCACAACAGCCTTGTACCATGTGACAAGCTGTGACCAATCACAGCTCACACAGTATTTCTCAATGACTGCAAGAATGCAGCCAGAGAGAAGGAGAAATGATTGCTTTTACAGCCTTTATGGGTGTAAAAGCAATCAGTATAAAAAAAAAATAAAAAAAAATCTTCATCACCCCCCACAAATAGTACTGTGTCACCATGGTGACACTGTACTGCTAGGGTGACAGTATGTAAAAAAAAAAAATAATAATATAAAAAAAAAGTAAATAAAATTTGAAAATTATAATTTTTGGCTGTAAACTAATTTGGGTTTTTTTTTTTTTTACTAAAAAGATAACAGAATACATTTTGGCCGAGATTTATGATGAAATATTATTTATTATTATTATTGCTAAATTTTATAAGAAAAACACTTTTTTTTCAAAATTTTTGGACTTTTTCATTTACATAGCAAAAAAAATAAAAATCCCAGCGGTGAATAAATACCACCAAAATAAAGCTTTATCTGTCTCTAAAAAATGCTAAAAAATTCATATGGACTGGAAGGGAGGTGAAAGTGTCCGGACTGGAAGGGGGGGGGGGGAAGTGTCCGGACTGGAAGGGGGGGGGAAGTGTTTGAACTAGAAGGGGGGGGGGAGTGTCTGGACTGGAAGGGGGGGGAAGTGTTTGAACTAGAAGGGGGGGAAGTGTCCGGACTGGAAGGGGGGGGGGGAAGTGTCCGGACTGGAAGGGGGGGGAAGTGTTTGAACTAGAAGGGGGGGGGGGAGTGTCCGGACTGGAAGGGGGGGGAAGTGTTTGAACTAGAAGGGGGGGGGAAGTGTCCGGACTGGAAGGGGGGGGGGGAAGTGTCCGGACTGGAAGGGGGGGGAAGTGTTTGAACTAGAAGGGGGGGGGAAGTGTCCGGACTGGAAGGGGGGGGGGGAAGTGTCCGGACTGGAAGGGGGGGGGAAGTGTTTGAACTAGAAGGGGGGGGGGAGTGTCCGGACTGGAAGGGGGGGGAAGTGTTTGAACTAGAAGGGGGGGGGGGAAGTGTCCGGACTGGAAGGGGGGGGAAGTGTTTGAACTAGAAGGGGGGGGGGAGTGTCCGGACTGGAAGGGGGGGGAAGTGTTTGAACTAGAAGGGGGGGAAGTGTCCGGACTGGAAGGGGGGGAAGTGTTTGAACTAGAAGGGGGGGAAGTGTCCGGACTGGAAGGGGGGGAAGTGTTTGAACTAGAAGGGGGGGAAGTGTCCGGACTGGAAGTAGTTAATCAGACTCGAGTTATTTGAGGTAAAGAAAATGGAATTTCTGTCTTTAAACAAATGTAAATTTCTCTATCATGAGGGACGGCCTTCTAATGCTCCATAAACATTAACCCAATTCGGCTCTCACTGGACCTCCATGGAATACAGATTATTTGCATATTATCATTAACGTTTAAGATCTTCAAAGACACGACCGGCACATGAAAAGCACCCGGAAATTCTACTCTGCAAAGCGGGGATTCAATTAAAGGCTTAAATCTTTGTGCAGCGATGTAATTATGTTCAAGAAGGCCACATTATATATGATTCCAAAAGTGAAAGGAAGGCAGGAAGCTCCTGTTTCTTGGGAGCAGATTTTTATTTTTTATCTCTATTCAGACCTCCTTCATTCTGGCTTTGAAATTCACATTAAGGGAGTAATCTACCTAGATATAGATAATTCTGTTATAGGCGGAGTTTGGTCCCGCCTCCAAAACTGCCATCTCTCTAAAATATATTCTCTAGCAATATAAAAGAAATTAAAATACTAGCATGGATGTTAGGAGCCCCGTATAAAAGGGTACAGCGGGTGAGAAGACTTGGGAACTCAGCACAGGGATGGTGGGAACCCCTCATAACGGGTCGGGCAGGTGTACAGACTTGGGAATTCAGCACAGGGATGGTGGGAACCCCTCATAATGGGCACAGCAGATGTACAGACCCAGGAACTCAGCACAGGGATGGTGGGAACCCCTCATAATGGGCACAGCAGATGTACAGACCCAGGAACTCAGCACAGGGATGGTGGGAACCCCTCATAATGGGCACAGCAGATGTACAGACCCAGGAATTCAGCACAGGGATGGTGGGAACCCCTCATAATGGGCACAGCAGATGTACAGACCCAGGAATTCAGCACAGGGATGGTGGGAACCCCTCATAATGGGCACAGCAGATGTACAGACCCAGGAACTCAGCACAGGGATGGTGGGAACCCCTCATAATGGGCACAGCAGATGTACAGACCCAGGAACTCAGCACAGGGATGGTGGGAACCCCTCATAATGGGCACAGCAGATGTACAGACCCAGGAATTCAGCACAGGGATGGTGGGAACCCCTCATAATGGGCACAGCAGATGTACAGACCCAGGAATTCAGCACAGGGATGGTGGGAACCCCTCATAATGGGCACAGCAGATGTACAAACCCAGGAACTCAGCACAGGGATGGTGGGAACCCCTCATAATGGGCACAGCAGATGTACAGACCCAGGAACTCAGCACAGGGATGGTGGGAACCCCTCATAATGGGCACAGCAGATGTACAGACCCAGGAATTCAGCACAGGGATGGTGGGAACCCCTCATAATGGGCACAGCAGATGTACAGACCCAGGAACTCAGCACAGGGATGGTGGGAACTCCTCATAATGGGCACAGCAGATGTACAGACCCAGGAACTCAGCACAGGATGGTGGGAGCGCCTCATAATGGGCACGGCAGGTGTAAAGACCAGGGAACTCAGTGCAGGAATGATAGTGTGCAGATCCCAAAACTCAGTGCATGGGATGGTGGGAACCCCTCATAATGGGCACAGCTAGCGTACAGACCAGGGAACTCAGCACAGGGATGGTGGGAACCCCTCATAATGGGCACAGCAGGTGTACAGACCAGGGAACTCAGCACAGGGATGGTGGGAACCATCCATATAATGGGCACAGCAGGTGTACAGACCCGGGAACTCAGCACAGGGATAGTGGGAGCCCCTCACAATGGGCACAGCAGGTGTACAGACCAGGGAACTCAGCACAGGGATGGTGGGAGCCCCTCATAATGGGCACAGCGGGGGTACAGACTGGGAACTCAGCACAGGGATGGTGGGAGCCCCTCATAATGGGCACAGCAGGTGTACAGACCTGGGAACTCAGCACAGGGATAGTGGGAGCCCCTCATAATCAGCACAGCGGGGGTACAGACTGGGAACTCAGTGCAGGAATGGTGGGAACCCCTCATAATGGGCACAGCGGGTGTACAGACCCATTGACTCAGTAAAGAGATCTCACAAAGACATCAGGCGGTGTAACTCTCCAGCATTTAACAGATGAAATATATTTTAGGTGGAATGGTATACGGACAGTTTAAATGCAAACACTACTGAAGGGAATTTTTTTTACCATCGACAGCAAAAGAGAAAGATGACAAATATTGTATAAATAATCTTTCTCTCAGCCTGTAATCCGTTTATATTGGATGTAAAGGTCTGTGTGCATCGGAAAGCTGCGGTCCTGAACTCATTATCATGACAGTAACTTCATGAAATGTCAGGCAGCTAATGAAGGAAAACAGTGATGCATGCGGAAGGCCTTCCCTATCTGATTCTGGAGGAATAGAACGAGCGGGACATCCTCTCCTGACATTCAGAGCGGGGGATTTACATTCATTAGGACCCCCAAGTCTTATATCTGCCAGGAATTGTTTTTCATAACCAACTATTTGGTGGCATTTTCACTTATTTGATATTAAATCAGCGTCCGGAAATCTGAAGCCGTAACTCGGGGGGGTCTCCGAATTTTTCATTACGAGGGCCACATCATACATTTTACAAATATTCACAGGTCAATAAAAATCAGTTTTTGTGAATTAATGAATACAATTTAAATGAATGAATACGTTTTACTTGGAGATTTTATTGTAATCAGCATGATATGATTCAGAGCAACAGAGAAAAAACCTCAACATAACAAACCAAAGAAATTCTAAATAAAATTCAAAGTCCCCCTTACATCAGGGTCCCCATCAGAGTCCCCCTTACATCAGGGTCCCCATCAGAGACCCCCTTACATCAGGATCCCTATCAGAGACCCGCTTATATCAGGATCCCTATCAGAGTCCCCCTTATATCAGGATCCCTATCAGAGTCCCCCTTATATCAGGATCCCTATCAGAGTCCCCCTTATATCAGGATCCCTATCAGAGACCCGCTTATATCAGGATCCCTATCAGAGACCCGCTTACTGTATATCAGGATCCCTATCAGAGTCCCCCTTATATCAGGATCCCTATCAGAGACCCGCTTATATCAGGATCCCTATCAGAGACCCCCTTATATCAGGATCCTTATCAGAGACCCCCTTATATCAGGATCCCTATCAGAGACCCGCTTATATCAGGATCCCTATCAGAGTCCCCCTTATATCAGGATCCCTATCAGAGACCCGCTTATATCAGGATCCCTATCAGAGACCCCCTTATATCAGGATCCTTATCAGAGACCCCCTTATATCAGGATCCCTATCAGAGACCCGCTTATATCAGGATCCCTATCAGAGACCCGCTTATATCAGGATCCCTATCAGAGTCCCCCTTATATCAGGATCCCTATCAGAGACCCGTTTACATGAGGATCTCAAGTGGGGACTTACATGTAAGGGGGGACTCTTATCTGGACCCTGTTGTAAAGGGGAAGGGGGGGACTCTGATGGGGACTCTCACTGGCCCCTATGAAGGGGGGTTGTGTGGCCCTCAGAACATATTAGCTGTCTCTTGCCCTGCTTTTTGTAACCAGCTGAACAATAATGCCTTTGAACGCTTAAGAATTTTTTACTTGGTGCTTGCTTTGACCTATCATCCAAATCCAAGATGGCGGTGCTGAGGACCCCCAGTGATGGGAAGATCCGGCTGTGGGAAGACGTCGCTACTTCATTTTTAAATGTCAGCTACAGCATTTGTAGCTGCTGGCTTTTTGTTTTATTTAAAGTGTGAAGTTACTCTTTAAAGCGGAGCTCCACCCAAAAGGGTAAGTTCCGTTTTAAGAAGTGCTCCCCCGCTCCCCATTAAGGATTGGCACCTTTGGGGGGCAAGGGGGGGGGGAATCGGGTCCCCAAATTTGATAGGTACCCGCTCCCACTTCTGCTCCGATCGCCTAGGCCAGGGGTAGGCAACCTGCGGTTCTCCAGCTGTTGCAAGACTACAAGTTCCATTATGCCTCTGCAAGTCATAGTCATAGCTGTAACTGTCAATTTTGCAATGCCTCATGGGAAATGTAGTTCCACAACAGCTATAGAGCCGCAGGTTGCCTACTCCTGACCTAGGTGATCGGAAACAGAAGGTGTCCTCCTTCCCTCCCTCCCTGTAGTCTTTTAGGACACGTGACAGGTCCCAGAAGACTACAGGACCATTCATGAAGAGCAGCGCTACTCGCGCATGCGCAGTGGGTACCCTGCTGTGAATCCACAAGCAGTCACAGCCGGATGCCCACACTGAAGATGCCGGCCTCCTGGAATCCGGGCTGCGGGGGACACACCACGGGACCCCGGGACAGGTAAGTGGCTGTTTTTTTAAAAGTCAGCAGCTACAGTTTTTGTAGCAGCTGACTTATTTTTTGACAGCGTGAGCGGAACTCCACTTTAAGTTCTCACCCAGGTTGTTCTATGATTCCTAAAAACAATGGTTGAACTGGATGGATTTTTGTCTTTTTTCAGCCAGACTAACTATGTAACTAACTATCTAATCAGGGCACCAGGTTGTATGTAAGATCGTATCTGCCAGTGTGTGGTCGACCAGCTGGATTGGAGTGGAGTCTCCATCTGGTGGTGGCCAGAGGTAGTGCAGGCTGTGAAAAGGTATCACGGCTGATCTTATATACGGTTTGAGATATTTAAGTGTAAATACCCTTTGTTCCCCCTCTTTACCACCCTGTCGCGGCCGCACGCGTGCGTCACGGTTAGCTAGTCGCTGTGGGCGTGGCGTGTGGTGGACACGTGACAGGGTGATTGTTAACGAATCCTTGACAGTTGGTTGATTGCGCAACGGATCAAATTCAAAATCCTAACGCTAACGTACAACGCCGTCCACCATACTGCCCCGAACTACATCACTGACCTAATATCCAAGTACCACCCAACACGCACACTCCGCTCCTCACAAGACCTCCTTCTCTCTAGTTCCCTGGTCTCCTCCTCCCATGCCCGCCTCCAGGACTTCTCTAGGGTGTCACCCATCCTCTGGAACTCCCTGCCCCAACCCATCAGATTATCACCTACTCTCCTCTCCTTTAGGCGCACCCTGAAAACCCATCTCTTCAGGGAAGCCTACCCCACCCCCTGCTAACTTGCCGACCTCCTCCACTCTTCCTACCACTCCATCCCCCACAGCTATCTCCTCCTGTGCCACCATCCCATCCCTCCTAGATTGTAAGCTCCAAGGAGCAGGGCCCTCGAACCGCTCGTGTTTTGCATTGTATTGGTATTGTTCTGTCACATGTTCTGTCCCCCTTTGTAATGTACAGCGCTGAGCGAACTATTGGCGCTTTATAAATACTGTATAATAATAATAATGTAACGATCGGACGCTGTGAAGTCGTGGCTCCTACTACAAGACGATTAATCACCCCAGTTTTCAAGGTGCTGCCTGTCAGCTGTTGGATCCTGTCTTCTGCACACAAGACATGCTCTTTCCCGGCTCAGCGGGTAACCTACATATAACATGTTAGAGAGGCAATATTTGATGGTAATGGCGAGGTGTTTATGAATCATCAAGCTTCATGATCAAAGAAGGAAACTGCTATACGGGGGATGAATAATGGATGAATAATATGCAAATATAGATCTAATTATATGCTTGCTACGCAGATTACTAATTCCCAAAGTGAAATTTTGCACAACACCGAACTGCCTTTATTTCTAATTAACCAGGCGTAGCAAAGACAAGCGATCTGACAAACAGATTGTCCGTTTGCTTAAAAGTTGCTAAATATAGTTCCACCCACTAAACAGGATCACATACATACCCAGATCTACAGTTTTAACCCTTACACATGAAAGGACGTCCGCACAGTGAATCAGACTATGGTTCCCCTATCCCCCTAGGAGTCCCTGAAGTTTGGGCCCACCTAGAGTCCTGCACAGCCAGGCAAGACGCATTTCCTCATTCAGACTTGCATTAGGAGACAGTAACCAGTCCTTGAGCTTGTTTTTTTTTTAAAGTTTTATTATGGGAATTGAACTTGGATAGGGTAAGGGGTATATGGGATACCCAAGAGTAATGGCAACAGATGACAAACTCCCGAGCAACTAAGTCCTTACAGCAAAAGTTCTTCTTTGGAGAGCTAGCCAGCATCTCCTGTAGTACCGCCCCAGACCCCGGATGAATCCTCTCCTCATCCAGCTGTACTGAGTGTTCCCCTGGGCAGGGGTTCCAGTGCCTGCCACTGCAGTGTTCACAGTCCCAGGTAACAGGCTAATCCAGTCTGCCACAAGAGTGCCTCCTTCCCCTACCTGGCCCGGGGGGGGGGGGGGGTAAAGATTTACTCAGTTATTTCTCGTGTGCTGTTGGTAGGTTGGTGGCTGCTACCAGGTCTTCTAGCTGGGTTGCTCTTCCATGCTGCACAGGTGGTCCTCTCTCTGGGGGCCGGAGGAGTCCTGAGCTTTCCTCCTTCCAAGACCTCTGCCTGCAGGTCAGCCCCTCTCCATCTGGGCCCACTCCCAGATTCCTACTCTCCTTTCTTCTGTGCTGCTGGTATATTGGTGGCTGCTTCCAGGCCTTCTAGCTGGGTTGCTCCTTCCATGCTTCACAGGTAGTCCTCTCTCCGGGGGCCGGTGGAGTCCTGAGCTTTCCTCCTTCCAAGACCTCTGCCTGCAGGTGAGCCCCTCTCCATCAGGGCCCACTCCCAGACTCCTACTCTCCTTTCTCCTGTGCTGCTGGTATGTTGGTGGCTGCTACCAGGCCTTCTAGCTAGGTCGCTCCTTCCATCCTGCACAGGTGTCCCTCTCTCTGGGGGCCGGCGGAGTCCTGAGCTTTCCTCCTTCCAAGACCTCTGCCTGCAGGTGAGCCCCTCTCCATCTGGGCCCACTCCCAGACACCTACTCTCCTTTCTCCTGTGCTGCTGGTATGTTGGTGGCTGCTACCAGGCCTTCTAGCTGGGTCACTCCTTCCATACTGCACAGGTGGTCCTCTCTCTGGGGGCCAGTGGAGTCCTGAGCTTTCCTCCTTCCAAGACCTCTGCCTGCAGGTGAGCCCCTCTCTATCTGGGCCCATTCCCAGACTCCTGCTCTCCGGCCTCACTTCCTCATCTTCCACTGAACTCGCCTGTTGCTGAGCAGGCTCAGTTACTCTTAAAGGCTGTCCTGGCCCCTTGCCAAGCCTCCTGCTGGGGATTGACCAAGATCCTCTAAGAGTACATACCAGCCACTCCTCACCACCGCCCACTGCTTCTAGACCTTTCTCTAAAGTTCTAGAGCAGGGGGGAGTCCCAGAGAACTGGTCTGCAGAGCTTCTCAGCAGACCACAATTTGACCCACCTGGCTATCACACTCATCCTGCTACTGAGCCCTCCTTGCTAACAATTGAGCTACAGCTCCCCCTAGCTAACTAGACACGTGCTACACTATGAAAGTAGGCCGTATACCAGTTTACTTCATAGGCAGTGGGCATTGCCCCATCAATCCTTCTCCGGGCAAAAATTTAACCCGACCCCTCCCCCTAATCCGTACTGCATGCTTTCCAGGTACAGACTCTTCTTCTGGATCCTAACAGGAAGAGTTCAGGCTATGTTGTATTTTTCTTGAGTCTTTTCATTATCCAGAGCAAATCATTTTCTTCCTTTTTGGGATAAAGGTTTTGCATGAATAAACAAAAGCTGATCATTTTAATCACTACTGCCAGTGTTAAGTGGTTTGTCTGTTCTATGTAAACTGATACATTCTGCTGGAGAGCTTGTGAAAAACAGAAGCATTTCTGGCCAGATCACCAGATGAAAAAAGAAGAAAGAAAACGTAAAAAATAAAACAAATGCAGCCATCACATCTATGAATTGGTAAGCTGCAATATAATAAATATTTAATACCGCTTTAGCCCGGGTTCACATACTTGCGGCTCCGTATATATCGCATGTTATTCGCACGGGAACCGCACCGCATTTCTGTGTAAACCACATGCGATTTGTGTGTGGTGCGATCGGAGACGTACATTTTGTATGGCTCTATTCGCACCACACCCGCACCAAAAACGTGCAGGACTCTTTTTTGGGTCCTCACTAGAATCTAATCGCACGGGTATTCACACCTATGCAATCCGATTCTTCACATCGCACCGCGTTTTGCGGACTGTTTTCGGGGTGTTGTTAACATACACACCCGCAGCGGTTCGCATGAACGGGGTGCGATTCTGATGCGGTGCGGAATTCGCTCAGAAAACGCTGCAAATTCCGCACCGCATCGGTGTGAACCCGGGCTGAACGTTAAAGTATATCAAAACCCCCCACTCTAGATGCAGAGGGTAATGGATAGGGCCACTTCCTGGTTTCTTTGCCATCTGTGTTCCATCGGGGAAAACTACCTTCCCTTCCTGTACCAAAGAAACAACAGTTAGTGAGAGTAAATCTCTCTAAAGTCGGGGTCTCCAAAATGTGGCCCTTTGCTTGCTTTTATCTGGCCCTTGGGACACTATTCCTTCCAATCATAGGAGGCATTATTCTTTCCACTGACACCAAAGACGGATCTCTATTCCTCACACTGACACCAACAATGTCACCAACGGACACCAATGATGGGACACTATGATGTCATATTTTTACGCCCACTGACCAACAAGCCTATGGCATTATTGAGCCGCATTTTTAGCCCCCAACCCCAGGTCAACAAGCGACCTTACAGTAACTGTTTTTTCCTTTTGGGATAAAGATTTTATTTTTTTAATCCAAACAACTTTTATTGTCAAGACAATGAACAAAAATGTAACAGAGTTTACAGAGTCTTCAATAATATTACTGCACCAGCAGAATTATACAGAGAGAGACAAATGTGGATATGC